>NC_091472.1:250087737-250242528 GCF_036971445.1 Narcine bancroftii | reverse complement strand
TCCAAAGACATGGTCTTATGTGACCATTAAGTATCTTTAAAAAGTTCTTAGGCAAAGAAATCGGCAATGAGTCAAAGAGGTATTGCAATCTCAGCATCACTTTCATTTTCACATAATTAATCCTTCCATCTTTGTAAGTCCATCTCTATCTTTCCAAGCAAGGGGTGATAGTTAAGTTTATATAAATTTTGAAGATTATTATCCACCATTATTCCTAAATATTTAATTCCATCCAGTTTCTATTTAAACCAGCTTCCTTTTTGATATCTTTCATAATAAAAATTTGTTAATGGCATAATTTTACTTTTTTCCAAATTAATTTTATAACCTGAAACTCTTCCATACTTTTCCAGTGTGTCCTGTAGTTTGGTCAAAGAGTCAGCTGGGTCTGGTAAGTATAGCAGCACATCATCTGCAAATAAATTGATTTTATGATCTTCCTGACATTACAAACCTTCCTTCTGGGTCAATGGATGCGTCTTTGACCAACACCAGTATATTTTTTTAAAGAAAATTGCTACCCCCTCACCTCACTTTGGTGTTAAAAGAGGAGGATATGACTTGTCCCATCCAGTTCCTTTTTAACTTATTGTTTTCCAATTTTATAAGGTTTGTTTCTTGTAGAAAAACTTTATCTGTCTTTAATTTTTTTTTTAAGTGTGCCAAAACTCTTTTCCTCTTTATGGGTCTGTTTAACCTGTTAATAATGTATAAATTTTAACATTCTATTCTTATTAACATTTGTACATATTTAAATCTGTCATTAAACCCTTTAGCTAATTTAAACAGTAAAGTAATTTTCCCCTGTTATTAAACACATGTATAGCCCCTGCTCTGATGGCAATGTAATCAAGAAACCCTGGAAGCCCACGAAAAAAGCCCACGGTAATGTCCGAGTAAGAACCCCTTCCCTTAGCTTCAGTGCCATTTTGAAAAAGTTCTCCCTTTCCAGTGCCATTAACCCACTTTAGTCAGAGTACCCATCCTGCTACTATTTTGCGGACTATTTACTCTCTGTTAAACTCTCCGTATACTTTTCAAAATTACTTTAAACATAACCAATAATAGACAGTTCAAAAATATAACTATTATTTTACTTTTTACCTGATTTTTAACATTTATAGTTCACTTTGATTTTGTTCTTCTTTCTTCTCTTTCTTCTTTCTGGCATCGATTTTTGGGTCCCCTTTACAGTTCTTGTCGAAATTTCAACTTCTTTTACTATTTTATAAAATCTTCAGGGTCACTCTGTTACATCGATCCTGAGTGTTGCTGGGTACAGCATTGCATATTTATATTGTGCTTTTAATTGTCTTTTAACCATCAAATTATTTTCTTTTTTTACCAAATAAGCGCTCAGGTCCTGAAAGAATAGTACCTTTCCTCCTTCCTTCTCAACTGGGCCACTGTTTTCCCTGCCATACTCCACTGCTGCTCTCAATGTTGCCCTCCAATCCCGGTAATTCAAAAATCTTACCAGGACTGGTCGTGGACTTTGGTCATCTGCTCTCCTGTGGCCGGGTCCACTGGGCTCTCTCTCTATAAGTAGTTTTTCCTTGAATTTTCCAACTCCCAGCACTTGTGGAATGCACTCTTCAAAGAAATTCACCAGGTCCTTCCCCATGGTACCTTCTCTCAGTCTAACAATTCAGTCATTATTTCTGCTGAAATTTTCTATGTGGTTAATTTTATCCAGCAGCAGTTGTTTGTCTGCTTTCCACTTTTTTGAATTTTCCTCCAGTGTTTCTAATTATTTTTGTCATTATCAGGTTGTTTTCAACCTGCCCCACCTGAGTATTCAGATCTTCAATTGTCGTCTCCATTACTGTTCTATTTTTCTACTTCCTTGGAGAATTGTTCACTCAGAACCTCCATAGATTCTATCATTTTTTGGGAATCCCGAGTCAATCCCCCACTTCCTTGGGTTTGTGCTGATATCATGGCTGCACCTTCTTCACCACTCCCTTGTGGAATTTCTGTCGATGATCTCAGTGACTTTTGAGCTTCTTCAGTTTTATTTTTCTGGGTCTTGTTCTTCTTACCCATCAATCTTTTGTTTATAATATTTTTTTTTATTTTGATGACTTTAAATCAATCTTCACAGAGAGAGAGCTCTTCCAACCTACATCTGTCTAGGTCCTCAGTATGGCCACACTCCCTATTGTTTTAACCTTAAAAATATTTTCCAAGTTTGCTTTGACCCTCTGTCCACATATTCCCATCCTCAAATTATTTGATACTATGATCATTCTTTCCTAAGGAATCATTTAGGCTCAATCATGCAATTCAGTAGGGAACTGAATAAGTACAGTATATAAATGGAAAGTAAATTTCAGGGGAGTGGAACCAGCTGGATTTCATCCGACTAGTTTCACGGAAAATGATTTGCTTCCACCCTGGTTCAAAGGTAACTGATAATGCACTCTTCCACTGGTAGAGCAGGAAATCACTAGTTTTTGATGTGGTGTCTCCTTCCTTCATCTGTGCTTCTACGTGGACTTCAAACCTCACAAAAACAAAAGTTCTGCCAGGCTGCAGGGATCTCCTTCTCCTACATGGACTTAAGGTTCTTAATACCACCTCCTCCTCTAGTTTGAACAGTCATACGTCAGAGATTCCCAGCAGTCTGTGGAGATATTTCAATGTCAGTGTTCACTAGCAGACCAACCAGAGTGCATGCAGGCCACATCATTTACATGCCAAACACCAGAGTCCAGAAACAAACAGATAATTCTGAATACTGACATGGAAAGACATTACTGGCAGATAAAAGGGAGAAAAAAATCAACAGTGTGCTCAAAGCCTTCCTGAAAAAAATGTAGTATTTCCACTGATAAGTCCTGGCTCATAGTCGCTCAAATTAAAGAAGCAACATTACTGAGAACCTTGAGTTTATGTAATTGGAACATACAGAAGCTGTAAGTAACTTATCAAAGGATCACATCCACCTCACAAACCATTCATCTATTTGTACCATCAGGCATGCCATGCCACTTTGGTGGAAGGGTCTGCAGTTCTCACATTGGTCTCTTCAGTCATTTCTAAACCCACACTGGAGTGGATGCAATCATGAGTGAATGAGAATGTGGGAAATTTATTTTTATGAGAAATTAATGTGAATTTGGTTTTAACAGAGGTCAATAGAATGGGCTAGGTGTATGTATAAGTTATGACTCATCTACAATCTGGAAGATAAATCTGAAACAAAACCTCCCGGTTTTGTTTTCAATTTCCTTCACAATAAACAACATTTTTCCAAGTTCCTACATCTGACTACAAAGAACTTGCAAATTGAACCTCCCTCTTCTCTTCACATCTTAGAATTTCACAATCTCTCACTGGGGACCACACTGGAAGATTATAGCAACATCTATGGGTACAAGATAAATATGGATAAAAGTGAAATCATGCCCTTGACAAAGTGGGATTACAGACAGTACCAACAAGGGAGCCAGTTTAAATGGCTGCAAGAGAGCATTAAATATTTGGGGGTAAATGTAGATAAGGATTTGAGTAATTTACATAAACTCAATGATCTCCCTTTGCTCCAGAAGATTGAGGAGGATTTGGATAGATGAAAACACTGCCCATAACTTTGGTGGGCAGGGATAGTTGCATTAAAATGAAGGTGATGCCAAGGCTACAGAATCTATTTAAGTCCTTGCCCATTCCATTGCCCCAGGGGGTTTTAAGATGCTCAACGATGTGCCAGATAATTCTTATGGAATGGTAAAGTGGCTAGAATATCCATGGAAAAATTAACTTGGGACTATAAATTGGGAGGCCTGAAATTGCTGTATTTTTAAAAATATTATTGGGTGGCCCAGTTGAGGTTCATTTCCTCACTCTTTGAGGGAGGTGATATTCCCTCCTGGGCACAAATTGGACTACACATGAGGAGAAAAGATAGCAGGAGAGTTCATATATAAATGAAACATAAAAATGATATCAAAGAAAACAGATAACCCCATTTTAAAACATTTAATTCAGATATGGCAAAAAAATCAATATATTGGAATAAAGGTGGGGATATCTCCTAAAGCAACCTTGACCCAGAACAAATTAATGCCCATGACTCTGGATAATAAAATCCTGGAGACATGGTGCCAGAAGGGGATCAGGTGTATCGAGGATTGTTATGAGCAAGGGCAGCCTATGTCATTCAAACAACTAAGAAATAAATATAATTTGTCCAATAAAACTTTCTTCTGCTATCTCCACCTAAGATTTGACTTAAGGGATAATTTGGCCCTGCCCGTGGGTAGTAACATGGAGATTCTAATTCTAAAGGGGAATACACATAAGTTCATCTCTATGATGTACCTCTATTCCAAAGTGAGGGCCTGACTCAGGGCTTACACAAGTCGAGGGAAAGGTGGCAGATGGACTTTGGCAAAACAAACCAAGAGTGGTGCTGATCAGATTGTTGCAATACAACTTTTTGCATTAATTACACCTCACACCTCAAAAATTACATAAATCTAAAGCAGAAATTTTGGAAATGTGCTTCAGATGTGGTGTGGAGATTGGAAACTTTATCTACTTAACCTAGCTTTGTACAAAGATGAGATCCTTCTGGGAGGAATTGGGGGACATTCTGAAAAATCTTACTAAGGTGGATTTTCTACTGGATCCGGAATTGTACCTTCTGGAAAACATTATGGATATGAGTTTTAAACTGTCCAGATACCATATTCAGTTTATGAAGATTGCCTTGTCAATAACCAGGAAGTGTACAGCAGTCATGTGGAAGTCCAAATCCCATCTAAACATTACACGATGGAATACAGAGATAAAGAGTTATATTTCTCTGGAGAAAATTACATAGAATTTAAGGATAAAATATGACACATTCATTAGGGTATCTATATGTTACCTTATCTGCAACATATAGGTATGCAGGTATAATTACACCCCTTCTAAATAGAAGGTAAATAATCTGTACTAAAAGTGGAAAGATTGAGATAAATGAAATGGGTTGTTGCACAGATGACACGTTCTTGTTTCGTATCTTTTTCATTTTTATGTTACTTTGGGTTTATATTTGGTTCCTTTAAGGGCCTGTGACTATATATTTTTTGTTCTTCATGTTTGTTTATTTTACATAATTTCCTTGAATGGGAGGGAAGGGAGAGGGGTGAATGAGGGGGAAAATGAACTCTGAACGTGTTACAAGACCAAAGGACCCGAAAACCCAGCAGCAATATATATTCACCATGACAAATGGTTACTTAAACAAATGTTTTTAATTATCTTTAAACATGAAAACAGAATCAAACTTTAATTTATTTCTATTTTTAACTTACTTAACTTAACACAACTTAACCTAACTCCCTTCTAATTCTAAGTGCACGTGTATGTAATGTGTGTGTGAATTTAAGACAGTTCTTTGGTTCACAGTCCAATCTCATTTCTCAGTCTTCCAAGTTCTCTGGTTGCAGACAATTCTTATACTGTGTACAGAATTTAACATGTATAAAGTTCACCAGACTTTGGTGCTCAAAAGGTAAATGGTTACCATTCAGGAAGGTTCTTGTAGGTTTTGTAGAGAGAGATGTGTGGTTCCAGGATTTCCACAACTGAGGTACCACCATTAGTCACTCAATGTCTTGCTGATGAAACTTGCTCCATTAGGGTTCTCCAAATAATAACCTCTTTCTTTCAGGTTATCACAGAGTTCCTTTCTGTTTCCCTTATTCCAAGAGAAACACTAGACAGCTCATTTTCTCCTCTTGCATGATACACAAGAGTAGGACATCCTCCACTCTGGAGCTTCTGTTTCAGTTCCAACAGCTTCTTCTGGCTGCCACTGTTCTGTCTCCCTCTTTCTCTCTTTCTGAGACACTGAGACTCTCAAACTGCCAGAAAGCCCGTGTGACTCTCTCTCTTGCAAAAAAAATATCTGACCTTCTCCAGTAGACAATAGAAGTCAGTCTTCTGGTTCATCTGTTATTTTTAGGTAAACAGAACCCATTAGTGACCTTACTGTGATCACTCCAAAACTCTGCAGATATCATACCTCCTGCTTGTTGCTTTAAAGACAATAGTCCATTTATTTCCAGTTTCTGTAAAGCAGGGGTGTCAAACTCAAATTCACGGAGGGCCAAAATTAAAAACTTGGACTAAGTCGAGGGCCGAACTAAATATTTATTGAAAATTTTCAACAACATCTGCATGTTTTCTCTTCTTTCAACATATGTAATGTTAAACTTTAGGATATAACTTTAGGAGGATAATGTTACAGGTCAGGAGTAGGTAGCTCAAGTTCACCCTTTGCTTGACCTGAGGGAAACATATTTGGTCCCTGTGGAGATGTAGTCAGCATTCACAGGCTGTGTCCATTTTGGCCTGCATCAGGACTCAGCATTTCCTGCTCACTCCTCAGGCTCTAGGCCTCTATTCACCCTCGACCCACCATCCCTCTACCTGACCAGTCCTTTACCCAAACTTTACTCACCCCTCACTCCACTCGCTCTGCCTCTACCCACCCCATCCTATACACACCCCTCTACTGCCTCTCCCCTCAATCTGTTCCTCCCTCTACCCGTCTCTCACCCTCTAATCACCCCTCCCCTACTCGCCCTGTCCCTCCCCTTTTACCTCTTCCCTATCCACCCCTCCTTCTACTCATCCCTCCCTCTAACTGCCCCTCGCACCACCATAACTTCCCCTGCCCATTACTCCTCACCTACACCCTCTGCCCACCCCTGCTTACCCACCCACTCAGGCCCAGCACGCTGCCGATCAGCCTTTGTGGAACAGCGGGGGCCGTGCGCAGCCTGCCATGTCCGTCGCGCCGACAGGAAATCACAGGCGCTCGCCAATCCGCCGCACCGCTCGACAGGTGGGAGAAGTGACTGGTTGTGCGGGGAGCCTGCCAACTGGCTTTCCGGCTGATAACATCGACAGACTTCTCGTGTTACAATTTTGTTTTCCCCGTTCTCAAAGTTTGCACGGTCAACCTGCAACACTCTTGCTCCCTCCGCGTCCCGTGGATCTGATGCCCAGGTATTGTTAGGATTCCCAGCAGAAGGTTTGTGGAACTTTACCATTCTGGATTCCTTTTTGAGAATATTCTGGCCATCTTTTAAGGGGGGTGGTTTTAGGGGGAAAGGGATAGTTAGGGGATGGGGAAGGATGTGCAATGAAGGGGAGGATGGTGGGGGTGACATTACCAAAAAACAGCATCGGCTCTCGCTGCAGGGCGGGCCACCTCTAATACATTTTTGAAATGATCTTGCGGGCCAAATATAATTATATCGCAGGCCAAATTTGGCCCACGGGCCAGAGTTTGACATGTGTGCTGTAAAGTCACTCATAATATGAATTCTCCAGTATTTTCAAATAAGATCTGTTTTAAAATGTGTGTATGTAACCTACTCTACTTTTCCCAATTTATCTCCCATAAGTATTTCTATATATTGTCACAAATGTAATATATTATTGTTGAGAAAGATTTGTGAGTCTTGGAAAATAAAAAAAATATTTTTTTAAAAATGACCTGCTAACTATAACATCTTGTTTTTTTTAAATCATTTAATACCTTGTTCTGTGTTAAAAAGAATCAAATGTCTTGCTTTTGCAGGTCTGTGAGTCTTGTGCTACTGCTTTGGGATATTTAAGTTTTAATCAAACTGCTCATCGACACCTATTGGTGGAGTGCAGGAATCAGCCAGAATTATATGATCTTTTAATGTCTAACATAAGCCCTGATGGGAAAATCTGCCAAGAGTTTATAAATGAATTCAACATGCAAAAAGTAGTTGGTCTGCCATCAGAGAGGTATAAAATTCTGTTGTTGAAAAATATTAAAAATAATCAGCTGTCCTAAAAATACAGCTTTATAAGAATAATGAACTCTTAACATGTTTTTTTTTGGAACCCAGATTGCAATTAATTGAAGGACAGCTGGTTGTGATCAGGGCAGAAGAGAAAGGTAAATTTTTTCAATACTCTTGAATTCTACAATTCACACTTGCATTTATATCAAATGGATGCAATTCTTCCATTTATCAATTATATAATTGTGAATGAATGGAGGAATAATTGTGAAACAATGAAGACGCTGTTTACATCCGGTACCGCACGGATGGCAGTCTCTTCAATCTGAGGCGCCTGCAAGCTCACACCAAGACACAAGAGAAACTTGTCCGTGAACTACTCTTTGCAGATGATGCCGCTTTAGTTGCCCATTCAGAGCCAGCTCTTCAGCGCTTGACGTCCTGCTTTGCGGAAACTGCCAAAATGTTTGGCCTGGAAGTCAGCCTGAAGAAAACTGAGGTCCTCCATCAGCCAGCTCCCCACCATGACTACCAGCCCCCCCACATCTCCATCGGGCACACAAAACTCAAAACGGTCAACCAGTTTACCTATCTCGGCTGCACCATTTCATCAGATGCAAGGATCGACAATGAGATAGACAACAGACTCGCCAAGGCAAATAGCGCCTTTGGAAGACTACACAAAAGAGTCTGGAAAAACAACCAACTGAAAAACCTCACAAAGATAAGCGTATACAGAGCCATTGTCATACCCACACTCCTGTTCGGCTCCGAATCATGGGTCCTCTACCGGCACCACCTACGGCTCCTAGAACGCTTCCACCAGCGTTGTCTCCACTCCATCCTCAACATCCATTGGAGCGCTCACACCCCTAACGTCGAGGTACTCGAGATGGCAGAGGTCGACAGCATCGAGTCCACGCTGCTGAAGATCCAGCTGCGCTGGATGGGTCACGTCTCCAGAATGGAGGACCATCGCCTTCCCAAGATCGTATTATATGGCGAGCTCTCCACTGGCCACCGTGACAGAGGTGCACCAAAGAAAAGGTACAAGGACTGCCTAAAGAAATCTCTTGGTGCCTGCCACATTGACCACCGCCAGTGGGCTGATAACGCCTCAAACCGTGCATCTTGGCGCCTCACAGTTTGGCGGGCAGCAGCCTCCTTTGAAGAAGACCGCAGAGCCCACCTCACTGACAAAAGGCAAAGGAGGAAAAACCCAACACCCAACCCCAACCAACCAATTTTCCCTTGCAACCGCTGCAATCGTGTCTGCCTGTCCCGCATCGGACTGGTCAGCCACAAACGAGCCTGCAGCTGACGTGGACTTTTTACCCCCTCCATAAATCTTCGTCCGCGAAGCCAAGCCAAAGAAGAAAGAAGAAAGAAAGAAAAAAGAATTGTGAATGAATAATCTTCCCACCAGTTTAAAAAAATAGACAAAAATGTTATTCAACACTTACAAAGCAATTTGTAATTGATAAAGCAGAGAGATATTGAAGTCCACGTTAGACCAAGGCTCTTGTTTTTATTTAGCTCTGTTTGAAGGCTTCTCTCCTGTTCAGAGACAGAATTTATGCTCCTTGTCATCATTCTTTGTAGAACCAAGGCTTTATTATTTTGAGTATTTTCCGAAGAATGAAACATTTAATAAATCCTATCTGACTCAAAAATAGAACAAGTTCTGATATCCAAATCAATGCTATGTATACCAAATGATATACAAAAATTATGCTTCTCAACATATTAACTATTTGTTGTTTACCTATTGATTAATAATAACATCAAGGCAAGTTCTAAATTATTTAACTGATGTAAATTCTTGTTTTAATCAGAGAGATCAAAAACAGACACATGTCCACGTGAAAAGAAGAAAAGTTTGGCTTTACAAAGGAGATCTGCTCCTAAATGAAAATGTGGAATCTCAGATTGAAGATTTTGATTATGGTTTCTGCAACAAAACTTATTTATCTTCAAAAATGAAATCAAAGAAATTCATACTGAACTTCTGTCTTATTTCTTGCTCTAGAATATAAACAGAATGTAGACTTTCATGCCCTATTACTTACACTCACTATTCTATTTATTTCTATTATTTCTAATTGAGGAGAATGTCAGATAACTTGTCTTCCCTGGCTGGTTATTCTTCAGCAATTAAAATGCTGCGTCTCAAATGAATCTATTTATTTATTTTGGCAGATGATATTTCCTGGTATAACACAACATGCAAGACACCTAAATGCAGGTTGTTTCCCAAGTGTGTCACATGATCTCCAAGTACTTTGCATTTGGGAGAATCAAGCACCTTCACAATTTCCAGTGGTAATTTTACTATTACATTTGAACCTAAAATACTAATTTCCTTCAGAGCCAAGGTCAGAATATAGAACGGAGAAACCCTTTGCATCTCAATATCAATGTATTTAAAAGGGACTGAAAAAATAGCTAGAAAAGGTTAAGAATTAAACACCAATTCAAAATATATTTCTTTGCAAATAAAAAGCTACTTATATTGAAACACAACTCTAGGTGTTTGCAATGTTAACCTTTGAAAGTTTAAAATTTTAATTTGACATTATTTTTAAAATGTTGTACCCTACATTGCAATGAGAATTAGATTACAAACAATTTACAACATGGAAAAGAATAATTGAGATCAACCAGTACCATTCCTGTCCTATAATTCTCTTCATAACTGCTTCCAACTACTATCCTCTTAAGAAAATCTTAGATAGCCCCTGTTTCTGATAGGGAATTTCACACTCTGATTTCAGGGTAAAGAAGTTTCAGCTGAATTCTCCGTTGCACATATTTTATTGATCTGATTATCTATTCTTTTCCAGCACTTATTATTGTCTCCCTTTCTGCACAATTACTTCACTAAATATTCCTCAAAGTTCGTTATTAGTTTGCCTCAAGCCTTTTCTTACCTAGGTAAAAAAAGAAATAACTATCAGAAAACAATTGTTGAAAAAACTAACTTCAAAGTGCTTATATAATCCCAGTATTTTTGCAATGTGCTCAGTGCCCACCTTTATCTCAGAACTATAAATTGTTCAGTCTAACCATGAAGCAAAACTTTGCTAAATTTTCCCTGCCATCAATTCTATTCCTCTGGAAATGAATTGCAGCATTTTGCTTAACTGGCTTGTCATATTATTAATTATTATTATTCTAATCCCTTGGACTTGCTCCCTTACCTGTTGAGAACATGCTATCTATGTCTTCCGTAATCTTTCAACTAAAATGTGTCACTTCACACTGAATAGTACACCAATTAATTACCAATAAAATTATAGTACTTTTTGAATTTTCATTATACACTATAACTTATTCACCAATATAACCAATTAATACCCATTCTTTAGATTTACTTTCTAGTTTGTCACAATCTTTCTTGATTTTGAATGGATTAAAATTTGATATCACCTCAAATCTGCTTGTAATTGACAATTCAAAAATCCACACTATTTGTAGAATTAGTGAATAATAAAAATATTAGCATAAGTATTAAAGAGGTTGAAACATTGGAGGAATTTAAGAGACTTAGATGAATAAAAAAAATAAGGGGTTACAGGGTAGGGAGGGTATAGTACTTTATTTAAGGAAGGAATATATGGGTTGACACAATATCGAGGGTCGAGGGACCTGTACTGAGCTGTATTTTCTATGTTCTATATCCTTATGGAATCCAATCAACTCTCTGCCCATCTGGGTGACATTTTAACCTATATTATTTGTTTCCTGCAGCAGATTTCTATCCATTCTACTCCTTATCTTCCAAATCCGCATGTTCTAATCTTAGTAGAGACTATTTGCCAGGGCCTTATTGGAAATCCAACTATTACTTCTACTGTTTAAAATAATTCAATAAGTTTGGTCATATACGATTTTCTTCTGAAAATCCATTCATTAATTTTGGCACACACGGTAATTTCTAGTGTTCAACAAAATATTCAACAGATGAATGAACACTCAACAAACACCCATTTAATGGATTCTTTGGGGTAAAACATCACATCGCCTGTTTATCAAGTTGATTCAATTTGGTTTTCATCATATTCAGATTTGTATTCCTTTGGATTCATTCTTTGCAACAGAAATATCAACTGTGAAATCAGATCCTTGGTTGAAAATGTGCCAAGAAACTTTTAAAAAAGCATGATTGAGGTGAAAGGCAATATTTGTGAAACTCAATCTCACAATTTGTGATGTTCACTCACCTCCTTCATCTGACGAATTTTTGGATAAAAGAGTTTGAAATACATATCATCTTTGGAGAGAAGGAAATTGCTGCTGGCCTCTGATGTAATTAAGTGTTTTGTTCTTAACAAGTAATTCAGAGCTGAAGTTTAGATTTTTAAACTGAAAGAAGTTATAGGAATTGGACAGGAAAGTGAAATTGAGACCAAGAATAGAAGAACATTGATTTATGGAATGGTAGAGCAGGCTTGGAGCCAGGCACATTTCCTTCACCAGCTCATATTCCTAATATCTTGAACATTATCCTCAGTACACCAATGTAAAGAGCATAAAATATTAACCAGAGTTCATTCTCAAGATCCAGCCAACATTGTATTCAAAGTTGTTTGCTACTAATAGATATTCAGAGATGAAAAGTATATTTTGTAGATTGGAGGAATTATAAGACAGAGGTGAATACAGAAAATAGTTCCATATCTGTGGAAACATATCTGAGACATAATTGTAGCAAATGTACGATGACATTACAATTGTGTTAGATGCTTTTTTTTTTAAGATTTTTTTTTAAATTATACTAATAGTATTAATTCTTCACTCTTTATCGTAGGGGTGGGGAAGGGGGTTTAGGGGTTAAAAATGTTTTTTTTTAGTCTTAGTTTTTAGTTGTTAGGGGGAGATGCTGAGATTGGTATTGTATTAACTATGTTACTTTGTACTTGTATTACTTTATTTTGTATTTTTTCTGTACGTGAATTACTTACTTTCTTCATACGTTAAAATTAATAAATAAAGTTTCAAAAAAAAACCAATTGTGTTAGATGGGCATCACTGAAGACATTCCAACTGGGAATTTTAAAGTGCAACACCCAGAAGTAGTGGTAGGCAGTATCTGCAAACTTTCCTGTTAAAGGGACCTTCCAGTGGGCAGCCATTTCAATTCCACATCCCATTTCCATGCTGACAGGTCTGTCTATCAGCTCATGCACTAAGAAACTGAAGCCACCCGCAAACTGGAGGAATCTAATATTCTGGCTGGGCACTCTCCAACCAAATGGAATTACCATCAACTTCTCCAATTTTCATTAGGACATTCTTTTCATCAAGGTACGAGCAACAGAATTGGAAGATGAAAAAGATGATGTTAAGACTGCATATACAGGTAAAGACAGAAATCAAAGGGTTGTGTATGGTGGAAATTATGTTCTAAGTTACATCTATTTAAATGCAAGGAGTATTGTAGGAAAGGGAGACAAGCTTAGGAGTGTGGATTGGTAAATGGAATTTTGACATTGCGGCTATTAATGAAACTTGGTTGTAGGAGAGGCAGCTCATTGTTCTGGGGTTTGCTTGTTTCAGACATGATAGAGTAGGAGGGATGAAAGGGAGAGGAGTGGCATTGATCGTCAGTGAAAATATCATAGCTATGCGCAGACAAGACAGACTGGAGTGCTGACTGCTCCAGTATCCTCCCTGATCCCAGAATCATCGTTTTTATAGGTGAGTGGTACAATCTGGAGTGGTTGATGAGAATGGCAGAATAAAATGGAATCAGCGTGGATCACAAATAAGTGCTTGAAAGTGGGTAGACTTGCTGGGACAAAGGGCCTGTTTCCCTGTTGTACAACTCTTTTCTATCTCAGTCTAATTTGACACCTTTATGATGAAAGAAAACAGGGAAATAAATATAATTTTAAAATAAAATTTATTCCTGAATTTGAGTTTCAAAGCTTTTCCCTAAATATATAAAATAGCTCTCTCATTTTATGCAAATAATGAATCTAATATTGTTGGTGAAATAGATGCTCATTTATAATCTTAAGCAGTATCTTGAATCATTTTTGTTTACTATCAAATCAACTTTGAATATATTTACAAATCTTTGCTTATTAAAGAGGACATTTCAGGTTTGTTCACAGAATTAGACTTGCATTAAAACTGGTAATTTACTGTGGCAAAAAGAACTGTGATGTCGTGCTGGACACAGCCAAGACTCAGCCACCACACTGAAAGTCTATGACTTTTTATTCAAATTCAGCATGCCCCCTTTTAAGGGCAGCATGAGCTCAGTCACCTCGTGCATTGTGACATCATAATCGCTGCTCCAGGCGCGCGCTGGGCAGGAGACTTGAGGCAGGGAGAAAACCATGACAGCGCCATCTTCCCATGGCTGCCCCACCACGTGGCATTACACGCAGGGCCAGTTTGCCATGAAATATTGCGCCGCCACACAACCACGAGGTTCGGCAGGCAGCCCCGGCGTTTAGGCATGGCCGTCTACACCGGCCGTGATAGGTCTAAGTGCGCTGCCTTCAAACGGTCCACAGTGAAAAGTTTATCTTTACCCCCGATGTCCAAAGAGAAAGTCCTGCTGGACCGCTGGAGGACCTTGTATGGACCTTAGGCAACAAATACGAATTCCGTCGAGTCCAGCTCTTTGGGACGATGTGTCGGCCGGATGCCATGATGCGAAGGAGGCAGGGGGCTAGTGAGGATAGTTTCTTACGGAGATCTGCCAAAAGGTTTGTGTGCTCGGACGAGATGTTGAGCTCTAGGCCAAAGAACTCACCGGACAGCAAGAGCGGCACGCCGTAGACCAGTTCCACAGAAGACACCTGTAGGTCCTCCTTAGGTGCTGTTCTGATGCCGAGGAGGACCCAGGGCAGTTCTCTGACCGGTGAAGTGAGCCATGAGGGTGGATTTCATATGACAATGAAACTTCTCCACTAAACCATTTGCTTGCGGGTGGTAGGATGTGGTGTGGTGGAGTTTAACCCCAAGGAGGTTCGCCAGCTGAGCCCAGATCGCGGAAGTGAACTTGGCGCTCATCACTGATAATGTGTGCCAGGACTCCAAACTTAGCGTTCCAATGACTAACTAGGTTCCTGGAGCTCGTCTCTGCAGAAACCTCTTTGATGGGGACGGCCTCCAGCCATCTCATGGTCTGATTGACTATTGTGAGAAGATAGTGCACTTCTCTGGACTCCGGCAGGGGGCCTACAACGTCAACATGGATGTGCTGAAATCTCCACACCGCCAGGTCAAATTGCTGGATTGGGGTCTGCGTATGCCGGTGGACCTTGGAGGCCTGGCACCTAGTGCAGTTCCTCGTCATAATGGCCACCTCCTTTTTGAGCCCGTGCCAAACAAACCGCTCTACCACTATTCGCACCAAAGTCTTCATCGAGGGGTGGGCTAGGTCATGGACTAAGCTGAAAACCCTCGACCTCCACTGCGGTGGGACTACCGGGCACAGTGAGCTGGTGGAGACGTCGCAAAGCAGCGTGTCCGGGCTGTTGGGCAGCTAAAAGTCCTGGAGCTCGAGGCCAGAGATGGCGATCCGGAGAGCCTGCGTCTCTGTGTCCAGTTCTTGGCCTGTGCCAACTGTGTGTAGTCAAGGCCAGGGGCAAGAGGGTTGATCACCAGATGATAGAGCGCATCTGCCATGACAGTCTTTGCCTGCCCTGTGCCGGATGTCGGTGGTGAACTCCGACACGTGGGAGAGGTGGCGTTGCTGCAAGCCGACCACGGATCTTTGGCCATCGTGAGTGCCTGTGTGAGGGGCTTGTGGTCCATGAACACCATGAAGGGCCTGCCCTCCAGAAAGAATCAAATGTGCCGGATGGCCAGGTACAGCGCCAGGAGCTCCCGGTCAAAAGCACTGTTTTTGAGCTCCGGCGGGCACAGCTGTTTACTAAAGGCAGCCAGCGGGTGCCACTGTCCGTTGAGCCATTGCTTGAGTACGCCCCCTACTGCCATGGCTGAGGCATCCACCAAGAGTGCTGTGTGTGCCACCGGGCGTGGGTGCACCAATAGAGTTACACTGGCGAGGGCCTCCGACCAGGTCAAGATTTTCTCCTTATTGGCGATCAACGTGAATAGTGGTCGAATGGCGCGGGGAGGGCCAGGGATGAACTGATGATAAAAATTCACCATCCCCACGAACTCCTGCAGGCCCTTGAGGGTGATTGGCTTGGGGAACCACTGGATGGCCGCGACCTTCTCTGGCGCCAGGGCAGCATCTGCTGCCGAGATGGTGTGCCCCAGGAACTGCAGTATCTGCTTGCAGAACTGGCACTTGGCCACATTGACCGTGAGGCCAAACTCCACCAGATGAGCAACCAGGGTACGGAGGTAGGGCTTGTGCTCTTCGCGGTTGTGGCTGGCGATAAGGATATCGTCCAGGTAGATAAACACAAAGTCCAAGTCCCTACCCACTGCGTCCATGAGGCGCTGGAAAGTCTGAGCCGCATTTTTGAGGCCAAAAGACATACACAGTAATTCAGAGGCCAAAGGGGGTGATGATCACTGTCTTGCTGATATCCTCGGGGTGGACCGGGATCTGATGATACCCCCGCATCAGATCGACCTTGGAGAAGACTTGCGCACAGTGGAGATTGGCTGAGAAGTCTTGAATGTGTGGAACCGGGTATCTGTCCGGTGTGGTCGCATCGTTCAAATGCTGGTAATCACCATAGGATCTCCAGTCCCTGTTGGATTTGGGGACCATGTGGAGAGGGGAAGCTCAGGCACTATCCAAGCGACGGATGATCCCCAATGCCTGCAGCTGGGAAAACTCCTTCTTTGCCAGCTGCACCTTCTCGGGCGGAAGTCATCTGGGCTTGGTGTGCAGTGGGGGGCCCTGCATGGAGATATGGTGGTATACTCCATGCTGGGGTAAGATGGTACTGAATCATGGTTGAAGGATGGTGGGGAACCGATGGAGTATGTTTGAATACTCATCCCTGGAAGTGGCGATGGCGGTGATCTTGGGCCTGCAGGTGTTTGTGGCATCCAGGTGCACCGAATGGAAGGTGCAAGCGTTGACCAGCCTCTTGCCCTTCATGTCGACCAACAGTCCGTGTGCCCTCAGGAAGTCGGCTCCTAACAACATAGTACCCAGTGAGGCTAACACGAACTTCCAGCTGAATTTCTTTTTCCCGATCTGGATCTGCACCCTGCGGATACTGAAGGTCTTGATGGCGGAACCGTTGTCTGCCCGCAGGTTGGGACCACAAGATCGGATGCATGTCTCAAGGGTGGTGGGGGGCAGGACGCTCAGCTCCGCTCCTGTACAGCCATCAATGGTGGCTGGCCGGGTCGTTTCCCCTGGTAATCACACATTTGTCGGCACTTGCAATCTTGCGCTTCCCAGCCCAAGTAAGTCCTTAAATGAATCTCTGATTGAGTTTGTCATTGAGGAGTCTGATGGTGGAGGGGTAGCAGCTGTTCCTGAACCTAGTGGTGTGAGTCTTGTGGCACCTAGACCTCTTTCCTGATGGCAGCAAAGAGGACAGAGCATGTGCTGGGTGGTGAAGGTCTTTAATGATTGCTGCTGCCCACCGACGGCAGTGTTCCCTGTAGATGTACTCTGCTCGAGGAAGATCTAACGGAATAGGGAAGGTTTGTGATCCTCCGCTAGCGCCAGCATCTCGTCCATTAGGGCCAATGGTGTGAGGGCCCCAAGCCCGTCGAGATGCAGGAGCCTGGAGGCACGCTGCTGAGGGGAGAGCCCGAAAGTTCCAAGGACCAGGTTCTTGAGGGCAGGATATTTACCCTTGGCTGGTGGGTTGTGTATTAGATCATCCACCCTGGCTGCCATTTCTTTGTCCAGTGCGCTCATGATGTGGTAGAACATCGTGGCGTCTGCTGAAGTGTTCCTCAGTTGAAACTGCACCTCCACCTGCCCGAACCACGTACGCGAGCAATGGGTCCAAAAGGGGGGAGGTTTGATGGCAACAGTGTTGATGTCTGCCAGATCCATGTTCTTAAGACCAGAGAGGCATCTGGGCTCAACGGGGTCACCAATGTAGTGCTGGACACAGCCAAGAAAGACTCAGCCACCACATTGAAAGTTGTTAATGACTGTTTTTATTCAAATTCAGCACCCGCTCTTTTAAGGGCAACATGTGCTCAGTCACTTCGTGCATTGTGACAACATAATCGCTGCTCCAGGCGCGCGCTGGGCAAGATACAGGTATTTATTTAAATTAAAATTCAGGGTTATTGCAGTTCTTAAGTTGTTGATTCTGAAAATGGCCAACTACCCAGTGAAGCCCTATTCATCATCTATTCAGTTTTAGATGAGGGACTTTCAGTGCTGCTTTCCTGACTTGCTCTGATAAATTAATTCCAAGAGGGGCTCTACAAAATAAAACAAATGAGAGTAAATTAATATGAACAGTGCATTCTCAAAAATGGCCACAATATTCAAATGTACCTTTCCCTCAGTTTTGAACATCATTCTTAAATAGCATGGCAGAAAATCAAAAAAATTGCACTCACACTGATTTTGAACAGAAACTAAAAAATTGTTACTCACTTAGGCTCATATCGAATTGTTTTTGGTTTATTCAGAACACCAATTCCTGCTCTAAGTCTCTCAATGCCATTCCTAAAAAACAGAAACGTACATGTGTATATCATTTTAATGGTTGTACATCATTTGATAAAAAACAAATATTATCAAACAGGAAAGTCTGCAGACATGATTGTTCTGGAGAAACTCAGATCATGCAGGACTTATAGAAAGCAAAGGGTAACCAATGTTTAGGGCCTGAGACCTTTGTTAAGCTATGAGCAAAAAGCAGGTACGTGTCTGAATAAAAAGATGGGGTTCAAGAGAAGAGGAGGGAAGAAGTAGCACGGGGGAACCTATCCCAACAAGTAAGAGGTCATAGGTGGGAGGGCAGAAGAAAAAAAAAGCTAAGATGACAGAGGGAGGAAGTAGCTCTTTGATTGGAGGGGGTGGGGAGCTGGAGAAAAGAAGGCAGACGGATAGGGAAAGAGGCATTATCAAAATCTATATATCAGAAAATGGGCAGCTTATAAGAAGTGAATATTAAATTAAAAGTAGCAGCAGAGTATGTCTCATGAAAACAGAAAAAAAGTATAAAAAGATTATATTGATCTATTTTTCATTTACACCTTCCCATGGGACAAGGTAACTGATGTGGAATAAAACTGATCAAATGCAGGCAATGCATTAGAGAAAAGTCAGACCACCATGTTTAAACTGTAATCTTGCTCTATCACATGTTGAATTTTGTACTCAGTACTGGAGGGCACGGTACCATGAAAGAAGACACTCAAGCTAGGAAGCATCGCTAAGAGCAACTACAATAATCTTATAGAGTTTGGTTCCAATCACAATATAAAATACGGAGATCTTGAAGAAGTATTCGAGTTAGTAATAGGCTCAGGGTCTAAATTCACGTCAAAAGTTGAATATGCAATAAGATAATACAATTCAAATTAGTATTAACTTTAGAACTGAACTAGGCAACTGATCTTTCACTCATGAATGAATCATTTTTACTCAGATGGGAGGGAGGATATGGAGAAGTAGTGAAGGAGTAAATCTTGGCATCAACTGAAACAGTGAGCACACAGCAGGATCTTTCAGAATAAATGACCAAGGTGTGCCAAATGGCCTTCCTTTTCTGTACCTATCTTATGCCAAGTTGAAAATCTGACATTGTTTTCTATTACATCAACAAATTTCCTAATTAAAAATGCTGAAATTTATGTAACTGTATATGTATATATATATATTGCATAAAGAAAATACATGTTCAAGAGCTAAAGAATAATCTTACACCTTGAGATTCAATCAAATAGTGAGGGAAGGAATTAAGTGATTAATGTTAAACCATGCAACAGCTGTGCATTCAGCCTCTGGAGTGCTCTTGTTGCATTCAAAAACTACCTAATGTCTCAATTTTTCTTATGCAATTCAGTGTCCTGTTTCTACTACTTGTAGTGGACTCTGTAACATATTATATGGAGGGGTACTAGAAATTATTGCTGATCTAAAGCAGTGCTAAAAACTAGCTGAAGGAGGTGCTGAAAGTACACTGCTAAAGGGGAAATAAATTATTTACAGTGTTTTAGAATCATTACTTCGAAATTTGGACCACAATCCAATAGAAAACAAAGTCAAAGTTGTCCAGATGAATTTCAACCGCTTCTTGGAATATTGAAGATGACAATTTGTCACACATTTGTGACCAAGAATCTGGAAGATTCCAAGTATGTGCTTTTTTGACTCAAATATTCTTCAAAAGAATCAAACAATAATAACATCCTGGCTTATGCTCCTCTCACCATGCAATCATGATGCCATTGTCTGTGCAGAGCTTTGGAGGAGGACACTTCAGTGAGATCCCATTTGCGTCAGTTACAATCTGCAGAACTTTTATGATATATTCATTACTGGCCACTCCACCTGAAACCACCTGAGATGATGCAAGGAATAAACATGAATAAATATTACAGAAATAGAAACATAAAATGTTAACTGTCGGAAATTGTCAATGAATAAAAATGTAATCCTGTTTCCTTAATAACCCTTATCAGAAGGCTGCATTGGATACTCTCCCAGATCTCTTCAACATGCCCTGCAAATTAATGACTACAAAATGTGCAAGAAATCAATATGTAAATCTGTTGCATCTCTTTAAGAGACCACTTAATTTCTGTGTGCATGTCACTTGATAGATTGTGCTAACAAAAGTCTACTTATACCTTTAATTAGATCCTCTAGTCTAGCAGATGCAGCCATTAGCTTTCAGAAAGCAGAGAAAACAGGAGGCCATATCAATGCTGTGGTCCAACATGTCACTGTAGGAAGGGTTGGGGAATTAAAATGGTTGGCTACAGGAAGCTCAAGTTGAGATACACAAACAGGACATAAGTGTTTGGTGAACCGTTTTCACACCGCAGGCGAGCAGTGACTTTACGCTGTCCCAGTGAAATTTACGGGAATTCAGGACCTCCCGGGCCTTTCACACTGCAGTCCAAATTCCCGGGAATTTGCCCTCCCCAGCAATTTAGGGGGGTGGGGACTGCCCCAACCAATAATGGGTTATGCACTCACAGGAGTGAGAGTACGTTCAGCCCCATCCGTCGGTTACTCGTCCACCCACTCCCTCCCCCGCTTCCCGGCGTCGCAATGGCGGCACAGTGCGGGATGAATGGCCTATAATTCCTCACACAACTGGATCTGCTCTGGGAAATCCAGCTAGATGAGGGAATATGGTTAACATAGATGGCCATTCATCCCACATTATGCTGCCATCGTGATGTATTGAAGGGGCCCGCTGTTGTCAGAAGGTATGTATCTTTTAATTTTAATCACCTATGTGATGCAGCAAACAAGCGCTGATGTCACAAGACTTCTCCTACTTGGCTATTTGCCTTTTCACACCACAGGAGAGGGTGATCTGGGAACATTTCCCAGGAATCTTCATTCTACACTGGGGTGTGAAAAGGGCCACTGATGTAGAGGAGGGCCACACTGGGTACATTGGATGCAGTAATTAGGTTGGGTGATGAGCACGTAAGGCTATGTCTCACCTGGAAGCACTGTTGTAATCCTGATGGAGGTCAAGGTGGAGGTGTAGAGACACTTACTGTGGGAATGATCCTTGCAAAGAGAACAGGGTGGAGAGGATAAGATTACACTAAAGTTAGTGCTATCCTGCTACCTGATTCCAGGTGAGGTAGAGCTTCACGTGCACATTGCCCAACCTATATTTTTTGTACCCAGTGAGGCCTCCTCAACATCGATGAGACCATTACAGATTGAGCAACCACTTTGTCCAACAATTAAACTTGAGTTTTCTGAAGCCAAACATTTCAACTCTCCCAACCATTCCTACAAAGACATGTCTATCCTTGGCCTCATCCATTTCCAGGGTGAAGCCAATTGTAAACTTGAGGAAGACATCTTCCTCCTGCACACCCTTAAACCTAATAGCATGAACATTCTAATTTTAGGTCAACTCTCACTTCCATCTTTTTTTTTTAAACCTCCTCCTGTACTTATTTTTTTCTCTAACTTTTTTTCTCTCTGTCCCTTCCTAATGGTTTATCTCTTCCCTGTTTCTCCATCTCTCACATGCTCTGTCCTATATTTTATCATCTCGGGGCCCTCCCTCCCTCCCTCCCTCCCTCCCTCCTCCCTCCTCCCCCCCCCACTTTATGCATGAAATTTCACTTATTTTTTCTTAGTCCTGATATAGGGTTTAAACCCAATCTGCAGCCTGACCATCTCTCCCCATGACTGCTGTCAGATCTGCTGAGTTATTCCAGCAATTCTGCTCAAGATCCCAGCGTCTGAAGCTTTTGTTTTCCTCTTGTTGCTAACAGATATGCAAAAGCAGACCAGATGAGTCTGCATCTCACTGTCCCTCCTTGTTATGTAGAAGTTCTTGTGTTCATCATCATTATCCAATGGTGTCATAATAAAGAATGATAACTCAAAGGAATAGAAACTCTACATAAGAATTGGCTGATATGGGAGAAGACTTGTGTGGACCATAAACAAGTGCACAGATTACTGGGGCAAATGGCCCTTTCCTATGCAGTTTCTTCTTTGTAAATGTTAAACTACTACTGTTGGAAGTGTTCTCCTCTGCACTTTCCTTCTACTGTCACTGTTCTGTTTACGCACTTCCATTTTACCTCATGATGCCCAGCACAGGCAGCAGTGAGAACGCTGAAGGAACTGCTCACACTAACCACTCATTTGCAAAAAAATGATATTTATTTGTATAGATAAAATACTTGTCCTGCATCTGTATTGTTTGTCTGTATGTGAGCTATGTCTGGTTGTGTGTCTGCATGCTTTGCACTGAGGACTGCAGAACGCTATTTCAAAGGTTGACCTTGTACAATCAAATGACAATAAACTTGACTTGACAGACTGTGCCCAAATCGTGCATAGGTGTGGCATGAGATACTAACCAAGGCTGGGTTTGATTGAGGTAACAAGTCTTCTTTCTTACAGAAGAGAATGGCTCGATGTGTACGTCTTGCTAAGTGAACAGCAACTGTATGTTGTACAGTAGCAGCGATGTCGTTCACACATGACAGCAACTGTCCACTCTGGATACCTGCTTACAGAAATATATGCAACTTATAGAGAGTACGAAAATGAATCAGAATTGAACCACATAAAGTAAAAATATAAAAGACCAAAAAACCTTCTTCCTTTTCCTTTTTGATAATTATTTGATTGACCTGATTGCGGAGACCAGAAAAGGAAAAATCACAGTCCAGGTGGCGGCTCATGGGCTGTGTTATTTCAACATGCAATCGATTTCCCGTTCTGGCCAAATATTCAATGGCTTCACCACCACTCATTGTACAGCAAGCTGGGTGATTTTTCAGCGACAGTCTCCTTGCCACCTGCAAAGAGTGTAATGGTTTAAAATCACTATTATCAGAAAAACTGCCTTCACTTATTATGTTAAAAAGCCTTAGAATTGTTTCCAAACAGCTCTGATCTTTAGAAACATTTAAAAATGGTTGAAAGTATTTATTTATATAAACTACTCTTGAACAATTAAAAGACTAATTATCACTTAGAAACATATATTTAGTGGTAAATATTGGTTTCCAAAAACATCCAAAAACTGAGTAAACTCAATTACAAATCAACATCCAAGTTCACTCCTCCCATATTTCCTCAATATTTTTGGCTGCAGTCAAATACACATCAGTTCATCAATGAATAAACCAAGAACAACTGCATGTGAACTTCCTGCAAAAAATACTTTGATAATTTAGTCTAAGATCTCAGATTCAGCAAAACACAAAGTTGATTTTTTTTTAATTCATTTGTTTTGTGTTTTCCTTCTGACTGAAGCTTGCACGGAATCTTCTGCAGCTTTGAATCCTGTGGTAGGACATCAGTATCTCACAGATAAAAATTATATAAACTTTTTCAAATGTACATTCTTATGCATGCCAGGCGTAATGAGTAAGAGATGGTTAGATAACTGGAAGCGTGTGTTTGCATAAGAAATGAGAAATTGTTGTCGAAGCTTGCTTTACCTCAGCCTACTCCACCTCAAGCACTGCTCTGCCAATCAATAAAATCATAGCTGATCTGCCTTTGACCTCGACCACTTTCTGCCGAACCACCCTCACCCTCCATCATATCCTTGGTTCTGTTTGTCCAAGCTATTTATATTTTAAATATCTTCTTTGGCTTGGCTTCGCGGACGAAGATTTATGGAGGGGGTAAAAGTCCACGTCAGCTGCAGGCTCGTTTGTGGCTGACAAGTCCGATCCGGGACAGGCAGACACGGTTGCAGCGGCTGCAGGGGAAAATTGGTTGGTTGGGGTTGGGTGTTGGGTTTTTCCTCCTTTGCCTTTTGTCAGTGAGGTGGGCTCTGCGGTCTTCTTCAAAGGAGGTTGCTGCCCGCCAAACTGTGAGGCGCCAAGATGCACGGTTTGAGGCGATATCAGCCCACTGGCGGTGGTCAATGTGGCAGGCACCAAGAGATTTCTTTAGGCAGTCCTTGTACCTTTTCTTTGGTGCACCTCTGTCACGGTGGCCAGTGGAGAGCTCGCCATATAACACGATCTTGGGAAGGCGATGGTCCTCCATTCTGGAGACGTGACCCACCCAGCGCAGCTGGATCTTCAGCAGCGTGGACTCGATGCATAAAGGCATCATAAAGGCTAAATATCTTCATTATTGAAACACTCTTGGAGAAAAAAATTCTTCCTTGCCTCAACCCTAAATGGCCATCCCTCTAACCTGAAACAACATTCCTTCACCATTGAGACTTTGCACAGTTCATGCAGAACTTTTTTAATGCTCTGCCGTAAACAGCGAAATTTGGCTATTAAGAGATCAGTAAAATGGATCTAATTCCACTTATAACTAATTAACTATTCCCTTATTATCTATAATAAAATCTAAGACAAATGCATGAGGTGATGTGTTTGCAATGACTGAAGTTGCAATTGTTTCAGAATCGGAATTTTTTGTCATGAACAAGTCATGAAATTTGGTGTTTCATGGCAGCATCATATTATAACCATCTTATGACATTACTGTAAAAAAATAAGTGTATGAAAAGTAAAACAGTGTCTTTGGTTAATTGATTATATGACTGATGTTGTAATTGTTTGTACATCAAGCCTGACTTGGGGAAAGAGATACAGGAATACCAGAGCTAGCCTCGCCAGGCCGAGAAACAGCTTCTTCTCAGGGGCAGTGAGAATGCTGAAGAACCAAAGCATTTGCTTGCACTATCCATCCGAAACTCTTATATTAACTAAACTAAATCTATTTATTTTATGTTTAATTTGTCCTGCATATGTATTGTTTAACTGTATGTGTGCTATGTCTGGTTCTGTGTCTGCGTGTTTTGCACCGAGGACTGGAGAACGCAGCTTCGTCAGATTGTACTTGTGCAATCGGATGATAATAAAATTGAATTTCAGGTTTAATACTTTTTTTCATTGTGTTGAAAGTTTTAATAATCTCAGCTTTTTCCAGTGCAGAAACGTAACAAACATATAAGATAACAAGACTGAAAATTTTAATGATAAATTAATATGCTTTCATAAGTCCTACAATTTCATGTACAGTATATCCTTTTTTAAAATTTTAAAGTACAAATTATAATGATCTGATAATGCATTTTTAAATAAAAATTCATTATTTGAATTTTGGGATTTACAATATTAATTAATCCACTGGATAATTCAAAATATTTTCAGTATTATTACATTAAGATGAGGCTTAACATGTACACTTTGTTCCTGGTCCTTGGATTTTTAGATGTGACTTGAATAAATACTGTTAAAATTCAGCTGATTTTTCATTGCTGATTTTAAGCTTTCCCTCAGTACATACCTTGTCCAATGTGTCTCCTGGGGCTTCATCCAATGTCTGTCCAAGAAGAAGAAAGTCATCGACTCCACGGACAACAGCAAGTAAACTATGACCACCGGAGATCAACAGGACCAGAAAGGGAAATTCTACCGCCTGCAGCATTCTAATGGTCAGTGCATGGGCTTCCATATGGTGAATAGGAATAAAAGGTTTCTCGTATTGTTCTATTAGTTTTAAGCTGTACTCTAGGCCAACACGTAGGCTTAGAGCAAGACCTGGTTTTATTGTAGTTGCTATTGCCGTGAGTTCATTAAGGGAGACTCCACTGTTATCCATAGCTTCCTTCACTACTCTGTCCAAGTGCTCTCTGTGTAGCCTCTGAGCTACAGGTGGAATAATTCCACCTGTCCTGAAACAAAACAAATATATATTTGTTTGATATATATATATATTTCTGACTTATAAGTTAATAAAATACTCAAATACTTATTCTTCCTTTTTTCAGTTAAAACACAAAGGTAAAGACATTTGTTGGAATCTTTGATTTTTCACGCCATGTGGATGTCACTGGCACTTTAACTATTACAAGCAAATCCCCATGTTATGAATGCCCAGTTTCTGGACACTTCTACATAAAAGTTTTCCTCACATTATTAAATTTAAAAGTCCATGAATGGAGAAGTAGTTTCCTCTCTTGCTCCATTTTCAGTCATTGTTCTTTCTTAACGGGCTTTTAACACTTCTGATGCTATTTACTACAATAAATAAATGAAGGTATGGGTGATTTTTTTGAAAATTTTCTGACTTTTGGATAAATCCGACTTAATGACATCTGTAAAAAGTGAAATCCATTTGTTAATCTGGGATGGTCTGTATTGATAAAAGAGAAAAGTGGCATGTGTGCGTTTCAATTCAAATGTCACGTGACTGAAGATGCGGGAGCAAAATAAAACACTGGAGGAAGGCCAATGTTTCAGGTTTGTAACCCTGCTTTATGCGATTGACTTTCCTGTCGTAGTTTCCAAAATCTGCTTTGCAAAACACCTTCTGCTTATGAAATATTCAGAAGGAAATTCGTGATCCAAAATGTATCTATCAGTTGAAGGATGTGAATTTTTTTTCCTTCTGATAATGAGAAATTCTTTTCAGATTTGCATACATTGGTCTAAAATTTCCACGTTTTCTCAAGGTGAATCACATACAAACCTATTTTATTTTGTAATAAATCGTCTAAGTTAACCAAGTTAACTTAGAAGTTAACTTAGAAATTAACCCAATAATGTTAATTTTCACATTATGTTGAGCATAACATATATAACAGGGGATTATCAAAAGGCAATAAGCCAAGTGAAATGGTTACTTATTCCTGGAATTATTTTACAGAATTGTGTTTTATTGTTTCAAAACAATTTAACATTGGCTTACAAGTATCAAGGGAAATACAGTACAGCAACTGGCAAAAAAAAAACCCTTAGTTTTTAAGTTGACCATCTCTCAACATGCTGAATGTTTCCAGCATTCTCTGTTGTGCTTGAATTTCTATGCAAGTAAACGAGAAGCAAGATTGTCAGAATTAAAACAATTTACTTTGCAAATGTCAGCCCCGGAATCATAACTGGTGCAAGTATTTTCACCTACTTCAGATGAGTTTCTTTCTGAGAATGCAAGGCTTCTCCTAAGACGCGCCCTCTCTCGGCCACCACCGCCGCGGCAGTGTCATCGCAGCTGGTTTCTATGCCCAGAACCACGCTGGGCTCGCGCCACGGGTGGCCGTGGAGCCCACGGGCAGCCACCGAACTCAGAGCGCGAACGCGGAGACAACGCATCGTCATGGCAACGCAGACCGGGTCAAGGTTCGATTTCCGAACCCAGCGAGCGAGTGCACGCCTTTCCTGGGCCGCTTCGCAGCGAGACGATCGCATCTCGTCTGGCCGGACCTCCACAAGGGTAGGACTCGTCTGTGTTCCCGTTTGCCTGTTCCCCGCTGCAGAGGCCGTCGAAACGTTCCGCCTTCGTTAAATTATTCCTCCTAATTTCGTCGCCAGATTCGTAAATATATTCACGTTCCTCTTTTAGCCTCGATTTCTCCATTAAAATGAAATGGAGAGAGTCGAGGGAATGTAGCTCGTACACATTAATGAAAGAAATGCTGGAGGAACTCAGCAGGCCTCGTAAATATGTAAAAGGGACATTTCAAGGCCGAGCGCCTCCAGCATTTCTGTGTTTTGACTACAATCACAACGTCTGCAGACTTTCGTGTTTCGCTACATCATGGAGAGGAAATGGATGAAAAGGCCACAGTTCCGCATGGCAGCCCAGCTCTCCCACCTCGTTCTGTTGGTTATTCTCCCTCGGCACACGGTCCAATGTGAGGATCCCTCTACCTCCATAGATGCTAGCTCTTCCAGTCGGGTTGTTTATCTATTTATGTTTTTCTTTGAACTAGCTCACCAAGACTCCACCACTTCACTATCAGGACCAAGCCTCCATCGTGAACTCCCACTCTAGCTCTTCTCAGCCTCCCTTTACTTTCTCAACCCTTCCCTTTCTCCTTTACACCCTCCGCCCCATCCTCCTCCCCCTTTCCTGACATCTTCCACCAACCTCCCCCCCCCCCCCCGACAACCTCCACCCCATTGCCCCCAATCCAAGCCCTGTCTGGTCTTTACCATCTCTTCCGATCTTCCCCTCTCAGAGTCGGAACATTCTGTCCTTAGAAGAGGCCTCACCTTCATCCCTCTTTGCCCACACCTCAACGAGTCCCATGCATGCCATATGCCAACACTTCTTCCTTCGGCTCTGACTCCATGCCTATTACAACCCACTACAGACCCTATCTCCCACCTTAAACCTTCCTCCTGGAAACCTCATTCTGGCCTTCTGCCTGCTCTGGATCTTTATATTTCCAATTGCCACCAAGACATCAACCCTGTCAGAATCGGAATTTATTATTATGAACACATGTCACAAAATGTGTTATTTTGTGGCAACACTACAGGAGTAAAAATTGCTATAACTTGCATTTTTAAAAATACATAAATTAGTGCATAATAAAAGAAAAAGTAAGGTTGTGTCAGAAATATGATGGTAGAGAAGCTATTTTTCTATAATCGAGCATTCATCTTCAGGCCTTCCTGATGGTAACAGTGAGAAGAGAGCATGGCCTGGCTGGTGAGGGTCCTTGATGATAGAGGCTGCTTTCTTGAAGCATGCCTCTTCTAGATGTCCTTAATGGAGTGCAGACTCATGCCTATGATGGTGGTGGCTGAGTTCACAATTCAATGTAGTCTTTTCCTGTCCTGAGCATTGCTATCTCCATACCAGACAGTGATGCAACCAGTCAGAATGCTCTCTACAATACATCTGAACAAATTTGCAAGAGTCTTTAGTGGCATACCAAATCTCCTCAAACTCCAAATGAAATAGAGCCATCGGTGAGCCTTCTTCATGACTGTATTGACATGAAAGCCCCAGGATAGATCTTCAGAAATGTTGGCACCCAGGAAGTTAAAGTCCTTTACCCTTTCCACTGGGGTCCCCTTGATGAGGACTGGTTTGTATTCTGATTTCCCCCTTGTTGGAATCTAGGGGTTAAAACAGTATGAAATAAATGATTAATTAATAAGTGTATATTTACTGCATGGTTCAGGGAAAAAGGAATGTGATTAAGTGGCAATCACAGCATGGAGCAAAGTTGGCTGAGCAAAATTGTCTGCTCCAAAATACAGGGAGAGGAAATGCATAAAACGATTTAGGAGGAATGCTCAAACTAAAGGAGGTGGTGAGTAGCACAGGAGACACAGGCCAGATCAGAACAAAGAATGGCCTGCAAGAAACAAAGGGAATGGAAAACCAGTCTAGGAGGAAGATTAAGGCAGGGGGAGGTGTTAAAGAGAACAGCAGAAATTGGCCGGACAAGAACAGAATGGTGATTAGAAATATCTGGGGATGAATTAATTTCTGATCAACACAACAGGATAGTCTGGCCTGGAGGATTAAGATGGGAGTGCTACACCCCAGATATCTGCAAAACAGGAGATGACTTGTGATAACCCTTATGCAAAAAGATCTAGCAAAGGAAGACAACTTTTGTTCTGTATGATAATGAAATCTAGCAAAGGAAGCCAACTTTTGTTCTGCATGATAAGGTTGATCTATATAAACTGAGCCAACTGGACAATAGGGGTCAGTCTTGGGGAATAGCTCACTGTGCAGGTGACCTATGAACTAATGACTGACCCAGAGCTCTGTTAAGTTTTATTCTTGTGCTGTGTAATAAATTGACTGTTGAACCGAATACCTTCTCCTATCACTTCATTCAAAGAACACGCTGGACTCAGACTACACATAGACTAAATTAAGAGTAAGGTAAAGCCAGAGTCCGACAATTTGGTGACCCCGACGTGATGAAGATGGAGAAGTGACGGAAAAAAAAGATACGAAACACCGGTCGATTGTGGTGATAACAACAAGTGACCATCCTACAAAGGGAGGTAAGCAGACGCCTATTTTAACGAAGTTCTGCTATTGGCAAAGATAAATTGTGTGTTGTCACTACTCTGCAAAAGTCCTCGTTAAAGCCAAAGAATAAAACAAAAGGGGGTTGGGAGTCCCCCTAGTAGAAGGGGGTTGGAGTCCCCTGTAGTAGAAGGGGGTTGGAGTCCTCCTAGTAGAACAGGGTTGGAGTCCCCTGTAGTAAAAGGGGGTTGGAGTCCTCCTAGTAGAATGGGGTTGGAGTCCCCTGTAGTAAAAAGGGGGTTGGAGTCCTCCTAGTAGAAAGGGGGTTGGAGTCCTCCTAGTAGAACGGGGTTGGAGTCCCCTCGTAGAGATCTCGAGAGATAGGTTTAGACACTTGGCCAATTAGAATAAGGTGTATGGTGATGGTTATTTGCTTCTATAGTGTGTAATAAGTATTTGATTAAGGATCGTGTACCATAGTAGTGTATAAGTATCTGTATAAGGTGCATTGTGATAGTTATTTGTTTCTGTAGTGTGTAATAAGTATTTGATTAAGGATCGTGTACCATAGTAGTGTATAATCAGTATCTGTATAAGGTGCATTGTTTTATAGTTATTTGTTTCTATAGTGTGTAATAAGTATTTGATTAAGGATCGTATACCATAGTAGTGTATAATCAGTATCTGTATAAGGTGCATTGTTTTATAGTTATTTGTTTCTATAGTGTATAAGTATCTGTTTAGGAATCGTCTAGTGTATCATAATAGTTTATAATAAGTATTTGTTTAAGGATCGTGTGTAGTGTGCTGCTGGTGTTCATAATAACGTGGGAAGGGACGAAGTATATTGCAGGGTGTCAAAATCCTACCAGGGGAGAGACCCAGTGAAGTACAAAGTCTAAAGGGTTAAAAATCAGAACAGAGATGGAAGGAGTAAATAGGGATGTAGGGCAAGAGCTCGGGGAAGACAGAGGAGTTCCCCCATCTGTAAACCAACAGTGGGAAAAAACAAGGAATCAATTACTGGGAGGATTACCGAAGGGAGAGGAGGTACAGGCTATGGCACGGTACGAACAGATATGGAGAGAGCTGCAGAGTCAGGGGAAGGTACCACGAGGGTTTGAAAAAATCCGGCTGGTACTGTACTTAGGAGAAGCAGAGAGGGAAGCAGCCAAGGAGGTACAGGAACATGAGGCAAAGGGACAAGGATCTATATGGAATAGAAGAAGGCTTAAACAACAGAGAGAAGTGAAGGAACAGAGAAGGGCAGATTTACACATTATGACATTGGCTTGCATGGCTGTGGAAGCGAACCTTCAACATGATATTAAAAAGGGATCCCATAACACTAAGGAGAATACGGGGGAGGTGAAGCCGTCAGCCCCGTTATATCCAGAGTTACCGGAGACATTGCCACCACCTTATTCTATTCCCCAAATGCCAGCGATGCAGATAAGTGAGGGAATAGTGAATGTCACTGAGTTAACAGGTCCAGAACTACATGAGGCGAAGGAGAGACTGAAGAGAGTTACGCAGGAGAGAGTGGAGGAAACAAAAGAGTGGGTGCACGAAGTACAGAACGATAGATGTGCAGTAAGGAAAAATAGTAGGGGCTTGGGATATACAAATGAGAGAGAGCAAGAACAGACACTTGAGAAAGCCTTCTCGGTAGGAATGTCAGAGGATCACACCACCCCCACTCCTCACAATAGACAAAAGGAGTCAGAGGATGAGGAGATCTTGACCTTTTGGAGTCAGTGTAAGGAGAGTTGGACGGATAAAGCAGGAGTACACCCAGCCACAGATCCCTTGCAGACTACACTCTTTAGGGCTGCAGTAACGAGCGGACTGCCAGCTGTAGTTAGGGAAGCATTAGAGAACAACCCTGATATTCCTGGCTGCTCGAGTGAGCAATGGGAAAAACATTTGACCCATCACATGAAACGTTACAGGGCTAAGCAAAAGGAGGACAAACAAACTACGGAGTCGGCACAAGTGCAACTCCTTAAGCTTCAATTGGAAGAGGCTAGGAAAAAGGCAAACGAGGCAAAAAAGATTTCCTCAAAGGGTGCGAACCAGATGATTCAGCAGCCACCGCAGCCATCACCTATGTCCCACCTATGTGGCCAGAATGGGAGGTCCAATGGGGGGATTCCGAGTAAGAGGGAGAGGTCGGGGTGCTCCACGAATGCAACCAGCCGTATGTTTTGTATGCGGTCAGCCAGGACACTGGAAGAGAGACTGCCCCCTAGCTTGGGATCCTCGGGACACTGGGAGAAGGGGATATGGACCACCACAAAATGAGCATTGGGTCCAGCCCCAGAGATCGTCAGTGCCACCCCCAGTACATCAGGCACCCTATGCGGCTCTAGCTCCGAAGAGACAATTCCCTTTGCTGACAGAGGAGGAGCAATATTGCCCACAGTGACGGAGCCCGAGCACCCACGAGCAGGCTAGGTTGGCAGACCCTTTCCTGCAGATTAAAGTAATGGACATGGAAGTATCCTTTTTAGTGGATACGGGAGCCAGATTTTCAACACTTACTGGCGCTGAGTTTCAAGATAAAACATCATCCTCTAGCGTCCAGCTGATAGGGTTCTCGGGTACACCAGAAAATCTGCCGTTTTCTACACCACTAGTCACTTCTGTGGCGGGACAGACTTTTACACATCAATACATTTTGTCAGCCAGGTGCCCTACCAATCTCTTGGGCAGAGACCTGTTGGTCAAGTGCGGAGCATCGATCCTTTGTGGACCCAGCGGAATAGAGGTCACCTTTCCAAATGGATATTCTATGAACTGTTCAGTAACTACACTTCATTCCGGTTCTAAGATGTTGTTGGCGGCAGCTGGAGGATCCACGTCTGAGGGACAATGGGCTGACATTTACTGGGGGCTGTTGGAAACAGAGGACCCACAGAAGGGAGGGCTGCTAAAGCTTTATAATCAATGGAAGCCGTGGATCCAGACGTTACACCCGTATACCCCTCCCTCGGACCCTCCCCATATGACCCTCTTTTACGATAGGGATGGGGATGAAATGTATCAGCATGCCTTTTATGAAGAGGTAGAGGGCATGCTATGGGAAATTAATTCGGACTACATAGTGGTAGGAAAGGAGGGAGTGGCCGCTACGGTGGCACTGACATCTGAACAGCTGGAATGGTATGAGATGGCAGGTGAGGCCATTCCTCATGTCACCCTTGCAATTGGCACTACTCACCAGGCAAAAGAATTGGGACCGATGTGTCGGAACTTGAGGTCCCTTAGTGACTGGTCTGACACCCAAATACCGACAGTGCAGTTCTCCTCATCTGGTCATGCATACAGAATTTTGTCTCCGACATATGATCAAGTCCTCCTTGAGCATAGACAGATTGAACGCTTTCATGGTAGAGAGAAGATGGATCACCCCGACTCAGCCCCTATGCTAGATTCTCTCCCTGAGAACCTGTGGTCAGTGGGATCAGCAGATGTGGGTTTTTGTCAGCAGATTGATCCCATAACCTTCGAACTGTCAGATTACACCCCTATTTGGCAGATGCAGTATCCCAACAAACCTGAAGCTGAGGAAGGTTTGGCAGAGACCATTGATGGCCTTATGTATTCAGGGGTGTTGGAACATTCGCGTTCTAGTTGGAATACACCCATCTTACCTGTTCCTAAACAAGACACGGGCAAATATCGGATGTCCCATGACTTAAGGCGCATCAATGGTATTGTGAGAACACCCACAGTTCCAGTACCAAACCCATATACTGCCATGACTGCTTTAACCCCCAACCACAAGTGGTTCTCTTGCATAGATTTAGCGAATGCTTTCTTTTGCTTGCCGCTGGCAGAACCATTAAGAGATGTGTTTTCGTTCACGTATAGAGGTAGAAAGTTGCGGTATACTAGGCTTCCGCAGGGCTTTATCTTATCTCCAGGGATTTTCAATCAGGTGTTGAAAGAACAGCTGGGGGGGCTAGCACTGCCAGGTGGGGTAGTTCTGATCCAGTATGTAGATGACATCCTATTAGCAGCACCTGATCATATCTCCTGTTTGGAGGCCACCTGTCTCCTGCTAGTGCAGCTGTTCAAGGCAGGCTTTAAAGTCTCTCGCTCAAAGCTGCAATGCTGCAGACAGGTGGTCACCTTTTTAGGTAGAATGGTCTCAGCGAAAGGCACAGGGATTTCCCCTGCACATCGAACAGCGATACTACATCATCCAAAACCAAAGACAGTTAAGGAAATGCTTTCGTTTTTGGGTTTGTCAGGTTATAGTAGGCAGTTTATCCCATCGTATGGTGAGTTGACACATCCACTGCGAACTTTGGTGAATGAGCAGGGGATGAGGAATCTGGGAGCTACACTTGATTGGACTGCACAGGCTGAGATGAGTTTTATTCTATTGAAGCAAGCTCTTACAACAGCTACAGATTTGGCAATTCCAAATTATAAACTGCCTTTCTTTTTGGATGTTTCTGAAAAAGCACACACAATCGATGGTGTTCTTTTTCAGAAAAAAGGGGGTGGAAGATGTGTGCTCATGTATGTGAGTATCACACTAGACCCAACGGAAGACAGACACCCACCATGTACGAGACATGCAGCAGGAGTAGCAAAGATTTTACAAAAGGTGGCACACATAGTAATGGGACATGGCCTGACGGTATTAACAACACATAGCATTGTAGCATTTGTGAGCTCGACAGCATGTACAATGACTTCACTAAGGCAGACGAGACTAGAAAAGATCCTGAATACTCCAAATGTTACATTTACCCATGAAGGCATTAACATGGCAGACAATATGGGAGAGGGAGAACCACACTGTTGTGAGAAGAGGGTAGTAAAGGATATTAAAATAAGACCTGACTTACAGGCTACACCCTTAAGAGAACCAGATGAAACCTTATTTACAGATGGGTGTTGTTACAGACACCCCACAGATGGATTGAAAGCTGCCTATGCGGTGGTACGAAAAACTACAGGAGGATTTGAAGAAATCATTACAGGGACAGTGAGAGGAAAGGAGTCAGCACAACTTGCAGAACTACAGGGAATGATAGCAGCATTAGAATGGGCAGAAGGGAATGAGGTCAATATATATACAGACTCGGCATATGTGGTAGGGACAATACAGGTTGAACTTAGTCAATGGATTAGAAGTGGGTTTTTAACAGCAGCAATGACCCCAATTAAACACGAGAAGGACGTTAGGAAACTGGCTGAGGCCCTCCTGAAACCAAGGGCATTAGCAGTTCTTAAATGTAAAGGACATGATAGAACAGATACGATGGTGGCTCGGGGAAATCAGGAAGCGGACATGGCCGCTAAAAGGGCAGCAGGATACGGCCCTCAGTTTATTATGATACAGGCAGACAGAACAGTACATGACTTATTACCACCGTGTAGGGTAGAAGTAATAATACAGGAACAAGCAAAGGCATCACCTCAGGAAAGGATGGTATGGGAGAAAAGGGGGGCAACCAAGGATCAAGGACTATGGAGATCGATAGACGGGAGGCCAGTTTTACCATCTGGACTCATGAAACCCCTCCTCGAGGAGGCGCATGGGCTAACACACTGTGGAAAGAAGCAGATGATAAGGTACTTGATACATTGGTGGCACCCCTTCCTGCCGGCGATGGTGGAGAACCATATTAGAGAGTGTGAGGTATGTATAACTTTCAATGTAAAGGCGACTGTAAAGCCACATGAAGGACAGTTCCCATTACCTAAGTTACCAGGGCAGGAAATCGTACTTGATTATACGGACATGATTGAGAGGGTAAGTGGCTATCGATACCTCTTAGTAGCAGTAGATGTGTTCACAGGGTGGCCGGAGGCAATCCCTGCCAAAAGAGAAGATGCAAGGATGGTATGTAAATTCCTGATCAACCAGTACATTCCGAGACACGGATTTCCTAGGAAAATTAGGTCTGATAATGGAAGTCATTTTAAAAATAACGATCTACAGGAGGTAGAAGCAATGTTGGGATTGAAACATGCCTTTGGAACGGTGTACCATCCGCAATCCCAAGGGAAAGTGGAGAGGATGAACCAAACAATAAAAGGTAAGATCGGGAAAGTACAAGCACGGACCAAACTAAATTGGGTGGATGCGTTGCCCCTGGCATTAATGTCAATAAGGAGTTTGGTAAGTTCTGTGACAGGATTTACTCCATATGAACTACAAACAGGGCACCAGTTTCCAGGACCGGGAGCCGAAATTCAGACTACGAAGAATGAGGTAAGCTCAATGGGATGCAAGTCGGACTCTGGCTTTACCTTACTCTTAATTTAGTCTATGTGTAGTCTGAGTCCAGCGTGTTCTTTGAATGAAGTGATAGGAGAAGGTATTCGGTTCAACAGTCAATTTATTACACAGCACAAGAATAAAACTTAACAGAGCTCTGGGTCAGTCATTAGTTCATAGGTCACCTGCACAGTGAGCTATTCCCCAAGACTGACCCCTATTGTCCAGTTGGCTCAGTTTATATAGATCAACCTTATCATGCAGAACAAAAGTTGGCTTCCTTTGCTAGATTTCATTATCATACAGAACAAAAGTTGTCTTCCTTTGCTAGATCTTTTTGCATAAGGGTTATCACAAGTCACCTCCTGTTTTGCAGATATCTGGGGTGTAGCACTCCCATCTTAATCCTCCAGGCCAGACTATCCTGTTGTGTTGATCAGAAATTAATTCATCCCCAGATATTTCTAATCACCATTCTGTTCTTGTCCGGCCAATTTCTGCTGTTCTCTTTAACACCTCCCCCTGCCTTAATCTTCCTCCTAGACTGGTTTTCCATTCCCTTTGTTTCTTGCAGGCCATTCTTTGTTCTGATCTGGCCTGTGTCTCCTGTGCTACTCACCACCTCCTTTAGTTTGAGCATTCCTCCTAAATCGTTTTATGCATTTCCTCTCCCTGTATTTTGGAGCAGACAATTTTGCTCAGCCAACTTTGCTCCATGCTGTGATTGCCACTTAATCACATTCCTTTTTCCCTGAACCATGCAGTAAATATACACTTATTAATTAATCATTTATTTCATACTGTTTTAACCCCTAGATTCCAACACCCTCTTGGTCCACAATCAGTTCCTTAATTTTGCTAATGTTGAGTGCAATGTTGTTGTGCCACAACTCAATTAGCTGATCTATCTCACTTCCTCATTGCCACCTGTGATTCTGATGAAGACTGTGGTGTCATGGACATATTTGTAGATGGCATTTGAATTCTACCTAGCCTCACATTCATGGGTGTGGAGAGAGTACAGCAGTGGGAGAAGCATGCATCCTTGAGGTATATCTGTGTTGATTGTCAGTGAGGAAGAGCTATTGTTACCAATTTACACTGACTTTAAGTCTTCTGATGAGGAAATCAAGGATCCATTTGCAGAGGAAGGTGCAAAGGTCCAGGTTTTGCAGCTTGCTGACCTGTACTGAAATGTTGAAAGCTGATCTGTAATCAGTGAGAACCACCCTGATATAGATGTTGCGGTTGTCTAGATGATCTGGGGCTGAGTGGAGAGCCAATGAGATTACATCTGCTGTGGACGAATTGTAGTGGGTCCAGGTCTTTACTTAGGAACGAGGTAATTCTGGCATGACAAGACCTCGATTTCACCAAACCCCTCACTCATTCCGATCTCATCCCCCCGGAATACCTTGCCCTCCACTCTCTGTGCACTAATCCAAACCTCATCATCAAACCTGCAGACAAATGTGGTGATGATGTGGTCTGGCATATCAAACTCTATCTGACTGAAGCCAAACGACAACTCTGATACCTCCTTTCACTTAGCCCTTCGACAGGACCCCACCAAAACTCATCAATCCACTGACTCAAGCACTATCTCTGAACATATCACTTCTGGTCATCTCCCTTCCATGGCCTCCAAACTCATTGTTTCCAAACCCCACACAGCCCGGTTCTACCTCCTACCGAAGATCCACAAGCACAATTGTCCCCATAGAATAATCTTTTCCATGTTCCCCTGCTCCACTGAAATGGTAATTTGGTTACCTCAACTCTGTTTCGTACCCCTTGCTCCAGTCCCTCCATACCTATATCCACAATACTTGACATACCCTCCATTACTTCAAAAACTTTCAGTTCCCTGAATTTGTCTGTCTCATCTTCACCAAGGTCATTCCGTCATACACGTCAATACCCCATACCGAAGGCATCAAAACCCTTCATTTCTTTCACAACAAACCTGACAAGTTCACTTCACTGTAACACACATCACTTCTGCCACAAACCCTATCACTGAATCATTCATTGGAACATGCATGTAACAGCAGTTGATGTCTGTTGCACAGAAGAAACTGGATATAAATTCTGACAGCCAGTGATCTATGGCACTGTGAATGAACTGGTGGTCAGGTCTGTGTCAACCAATGATGTGTGTTACAGTGAATGAACTGGTGGTAGAGTGGTAGAGACTCTGGCAGCCAGTGATGTGTGTTACAGTAGACTATTTATGTAGTATAGCACAGTTTGGCTCAATGCTCCTGAAGACCACAATAGGTTCCTCCCGGTTTCCACCTTCATCACATTCTGTGGCCAGACCTTCTATTTTGTTTTGTGAGAGATGGGAAAACTGATCTAAAATTATGAACATGAAGGAAACTAAAATTCATACATCAGTTAATGGCTGTAACCAGTACAAACAGGATGAGCTTGGGGATTAGGATGCAGGAAAGCAGTCAGCACGATTAACATAAGAATCTTCTAGTCTTTGTGACAATGTAGGAAGTTGAGGTAGTCTGGATCAGATAAGGGTCTCCTAGCCCTGGACAGAAGTACCAAGTCCTACATATCTAATTAGCTAACCTTACACAGATTTATACATATTAAATTAGCCAACCCTAGACAGGATGAGCCAACTCTGCATACCAAGAGACTGTAGCCCCGAGAATCAGGAAGGTGTGAATAAGGACAATAACATGAAGGGACACCGACAGGATACCCCCTGGTTCTCCAAGTATACTGAAACTGCACGTAGGCAGGAAGGATTGCCTAATGCCAAACCTCTCCAGCAGGAGGCAGAAGAATGTAAGGGGGAGGGTATTCTGATACTGAAATTTACTGTATAAAAGTTGGGTGAGCCCCAGTGTATGTGTGTATTCCCAGGGTAAGGGGAAGCACCCAACTTTGCATTGTTGTTGTAATAAATGTTCTTTGTTCTCAATATTTGTCTCGAGCAATTTCTTTAAAGGTACTTCTATTTCTAACAGTTTGTAATTATGCAGCAGGTCTGTCTCCATGGAGAATCCACCCTTTCTCAATCCAGATGCTGATGATGAAGTTAATTTCCATATTTCTCTGTGGTCTTGCATTTAATCAAAGAACATGTAGGAATAAAAGGAGGTTGGTCAGCTTGTCAGAAAAGAACAAACTGATCCCTTTGTTCAGCACTTGGGTCTGTGGAGTTAGAAGTCATACCTCTTCCTAGTATCCAATGCTGTTTAACTGTGATGAGAGTTTCTAACTCTCCCACCTCCTTAGCTAGTGAATCTCAGGTCCCTAGATTTTTATGGATGCATTTTAACTTCTTTCTAATTATTCCACAAAATTAATTTATGTCACTGGTTTTTGACTTATCAGATGCAGGAAACAGATTTTCCCTATTTACTCTAGGTTTCTCATAACTTTGTACATCTCAACTAAGTTTCCCATCAGTCTCCTTTGTTACAAGCAGAGGACCCCAAAACCCAGCAGCAATAGAAATTCACCAAGACAAATGGCTACTTAAACAAAAGTTGCTTTTAATTTTCTTTAAATATAAAAACAGGATCAAACTTTAACTTATTACTATTAACTTAACCTAACCCTCTTCTAATTCTAAGCGCATGTGTATGTTATGTGTATATGTTCAGGAAAGTCTTTTGCTTTAATACTCCAGTATTAAGAGACTCTTCGTCAACCTTGTGGATGACATTACACCTCAAAAGTTAAATAAATGGGACCCAACAGTATCTGATAGATGTTTTCGATGTAAAAAAGAAATGGGAACAACAATTCATGCAATCTGGACATGTGAGAAAGTAGAAAAATTTTGGGAAGATCTAAATCAGATATTAAATAAAATAACAGAAAACAATATACCAAAGAATCCAGAGATCTTCCTCCTAAGTAACATAAAAAACAAAGAATTTGGAATTGATTTGGAGGATGCACAAAAAAGATTTAAGATAGCTCTAGCTGTAGCAAAAAAAATGTATTATGTCAACCTGGAAATTGGAAGATAATTTGAAAATACAACAATGGTATATAGAAATGAATAAATGTATTCCATTAGAAAAAATAACATATAGTTTAAGAAATAATATTGAAATATTCGAACAAATATGGGAGCCTTACATGAAACACAATAGCGAAAACCTACCGGGGACAATCACTACCTAAGTTAACGGAAGGAAAAGGAAATGAAAAGAATGGACTCAGTGGAATTTCTGGTGTATTTTTATTGAATGACAACATTGTCTGACTGGTTTAATGTATCCTAGATTTTGTACCTTAAATGGACGGGAGGGGGGAGGTAGGGAGGGTGGGATGGGAGGAGGGGGGGTGGGGAGAAAATGGCACTGTATATGTGTGAAAAGAAAAAAGTGTGTATCATGGTTAATGTGATTTATGGTGTGAAAAAAAAAATTTTAAAAAAACCTTGTGGATGAAAGTAGAAGGTTATAAGGTAGGAAGGGTTTAATATTTTTGGTAGGAATATATAGGCTGGTACAATATTCAAGGGTTGAAGGGCCTGTACTGTGCTGTTGTCTTCTAGAGTTTTATTTTAAGGTTTAAGTTACATCAGAAATAGTGATCAATACGAACGATAGGGAAAAGATCACTTCTCCAAATTCACCAATATCAGGCAATTCTTATACTGTGCACAGAATTTAACATTTATGAATTTTCACCTGGCTCTGGTACTTAAAGCTAAATGGTAACCGCTCAGGAAAGTTCTTGTTGGTTTCAGAGAGATATTTGTGGCTCATTGGATACACTCAAACTAATTTCCTCCAATCAGCCACTTCATTGTCTTGCTGAAGAAGCTTGCCCTATCATGAGTTTTCCAAATGATAACCTATTCTTCCAGGCCACCACAGAGTTCCTCTTGTTTCCCAAAGTTCACTCTAGCCATCCATTTCGTCTTGTAAGAACTACAACAGGCTGAACTCAGAACTCACGACCCGTCTTCAAAATGGGATTTTCAAAAAGCCTGCCAGCTTGCCATGTGCAGCCTCAAAGAACACCTTCTCTCTCTTACACACACTGTCTCTCAGAGAAATCCTGTTTTCTTTCCTCTCTGCTTGTAAAAAAAACAGAACCCCTCCCAAGGCTAAAACGTTAGGGGTATTTAAGAGACTCTTCGTCAACCTTGTGGATGAAAGTAGAAGGTTATAAGGTAGGAAGGGTTTAATATTTTTGGTAGGAATATATAGGCTGGTACAATATTCAAGGGTTGAAGGGCCTGTACTGTGCTGTTGTCTTCTAGAGTTTTATTTTAAGGTTTAAGTTACATCAGAAATAGTGATCAATATGAACGATAGGGAAAAGATCACTTCTCCAAATTCACCAATATCAGGCAATTCTTATACTGTGCACAGAATTTAACATTTATGAATTTTCACCTGGCTCTGGTACTTAAAGCTAAATGGTAACCGCTCAGGAAAGTTCTTGTTGGTTTCAGAGAGATATTTGTGGCTCATTGGATACACTCAAACTAATTTCCTCCAATCAGCCACTTCATTGTCTTGCTGAAGAAGCTTGCCCTATCATGAGTTTTCCAAATGATAACCTATTCTTCCAGGCCACCACAGAGTTCCTCTTGTTTCCCAAAGTTCACTCTAGCCATCCATTTCGTCTTGTAAGAACTACAACAGGCTGAACTCAGAACTCACGACCCGTCTTCAAAATGGGATTTTCAAAAAGCCTGCCAGCTTGCCATGTGCAGCCTCAAAGAACACCTTCTCTCTCTTACACACACTGTCTCTCAGAGAAATCCTGTTTTCTTTCCTCTCTGCTTGTAAAAAAACAGAACCCCTCCCAAGGCTAAAACGTTAGGGGTATTTAAGAGACTCTTCGTCAACCTTGTGGATGAAAGTAGAAGGTTATAAGGTAGGAAGGGTTTAATATTTTTGGTAGGAATATATAGGCTGGCACAATATTCAAGGGTTGAAGGGCCTGTACTGTGCTGTTGTCTTCTAGAGTTTTACTTTAAGGTTTAAATTACATCAGTAATAGTGATCAATATGAACGATAGGGAAAAGATCATGTGGCAAGTCAAAATTAGAATGATAAAGCTTTTATTTTAGCCCAACTTCCTCCCAAATAAAAACCGTCCTAACAGTTTGACCCTGAACTCATTGGGAACTGTCCAGCAGGCGGGGGATTAGTTAGTGGCACAAGAGGTAGAGAACGAAGGTGGGTGGGAGAGGAGGATTTCAGCAAAGTCTCATCACTGTATCAATTGCGCGCGGATCGATCGCGCTTTCCCCGGGGTTCCCTTGGTAACGGCACCGCCCGACCGCAGCCCCGCGACTGCGCATGTGGACTACGCCTCGTGCTCCAATCAAGGGGACAGCCGGGTAATGCAACGTCTGCGCCGGAAATGTGGCTGTGTGCTGGACTTTGCGGATGAGAAGCCTGCCTGCTGTTCTTGCAATTGATCGGGTAAAGAGGTCCATCTGTCGGAAACGCGATGACCGCTTTCGAAACGTGCATGACTCTGCATCTGTTGGAAGAGAAACAGTTCATGTTGCAGAGCGAAGACCTTTGACAGAACTGAGGCCTTGATTGTTTCCCCAAATCTGAGGTCGAAGATACCATGGAGCCACAGTGCAAAAAGAGAAAAACTGAAACATTTGGCTCTTTCACTTGGGAGCTGATGCCCGTACTCTCAGACGAGAAGTCTTGTGAAGTTAAATTTCTGGAAGCATATGCAGCCCCCATTATCAATAAAAAACAAACAGCGACTCTTGTCAAACGTCTGGCTGATGTCTATCCATTAAGCACTCTCCCACACATCAAGAGAGTACGACCATGCAGGGAGAAGAAAAGTAATCATCCTTTAGAGATTATTATTTGCCTACTTAGTGATTTGAATGACACAGGTGCACTAAACGGAGAAGTCACTCTTAGTGGGCTCTTTCCAGAAGGAAATATTGATGTCATTGGTCTTGGAGAACCTTTTTTGGTCAAGATACCTGCACACCAACCATTGACGAGACTGCAATTTGAAGTTGCTAGCCAGCACTGGCCAACATCGTTCCATGAAAACAAGCAAATGACAGAAGCCCTCAGAGGCCAGCTATTTAATATTGAAGAGAAAGCAAAGATGCAGGCTTTTATGGAGAAAGCCATTGAAGTTGCAAAAACAGGAAAAGAATTGGGGATGGAACCAGTTGGTGCTGTAATAGTTAATCCAGCATCTGACAGTATAATTGCTGTAGGTCATGACTGCAGAAATGGACTAAATCCTTTGCTTCATGCAGTTATGGTGTGTATTGATCAGGTTGCTTATCGGCAAGGAGGTGGTGCTTTTAATCATAACAAGTATCCGAAGTGCAATTTTACATCTGCAGAACTTTTTCTAGGTTATGATGCAATCAGCATTGCAAAACCTTTGCATCTGTTAGATGACCATATTCCAAAAGAAACTGAGGCAAATGGACTGCCTTACATATGCACTGGGTATGATTTGTATGTTACCAGAGAACCCTGTGTGATGTGTGCAATGGCATTGGTACATTCCAGAATACACAGAGTTTTTTATGCAACCTCCTTCCCAGATGGAGCATTGGGAACTAAATATAAAATACATACAAGAAAAGATCTTAATCACCATTATGATGTTTTTAAAGGACTGCTGGAAAAGGAATGTCAACTTTTATACTATTGAATAATGTTTTCAGATTTTCTTAAATAGTTGGTAAAATATTTTTAAAAGCATTTTATTTTTAATAACTTTTAACTTGATTGAATACACCTCATGGAATTTTGTTACTGTACTTATTAAATAATTTTTGTCATGCTCTATGACTGAGTCTATAATGTACAAAACCCATCTTGGCCTCATTCTGAAATAACCTGTGATTTGAAGTAATGCTTTTAAAGTGACATCATACTGTAAGCAGCAGTTCTGGACAAACAACAAAACTGTATACATTGCAGTAACTAGTAATTGATTTTTAAAAGTTTGAAATTGTGGCCTCTTTGCAAAACCAGTGCATAGAAAATGTGGAATGAATTTTTGTGTAATTTAAGATTTAACAGAGGATGGAAAGAGCAGAGGAAGGAGTGTTTAAGGGCTTTTGAAAATAAAGCATGAAATGAGTGGTGATAAAAAGAATGTGGGAAGAGAATGTAATTTGTTGAAGAGAATGGAAATGGGAGGTGGAGCCAACAAGAGAAGTGAGGAAAATATGAAGTTGGCTATCAAAAGGCATTGTGGGGGCAAGAACCCTCTGATAATGAACAAGAACAAGTCCTGGAGGAAGACATGAAAATTATAGGGTTTGATTCAGGTGACTATGTATGCAAAGTAGAAGTGGATGAAACTGAAAAAGATGAGTGTTAAAAGTTTTCTCTTTGGAATGGAGGCAATAGCTGGGAGTGAGACAGCACTGAAAAGTGTGCAGTACTTGGTCGATGAGGAAGGTAGCTTTCACATCAAAAGGGAATTTGCCTCTCAGATCAGCATTTCTTTTTTAAGGTCTTCACAGTAACAGCTCATCTGATGAAGTTGTTACTCAGGACCAAATGCCCTCAAATTTTCAAACATATCCACCACAATACTGCAAGAGGGAGTGTCTTTTTATGTTAGATAAATAATGTATTTTAGTAGAATTTTTTTTTTACATAAGACTTTTCATCTCAAGGCATCCAAAGTATCTTGTACTTAAGGGCAGCACAGTTACCACAATGCTGTTACAGCACCAGTGATCCGGGTTTGAATCTGGTGGTGTCTGTAAGGAGTTTGCACATTCTCACCATGACTGGAAGGGCCTGGTACCATGCAATATGCATGTCTGTCTGTCTAAATTCACATTACCTAGAAGCACTATTGTAAATAGAAAACAAGGAAACAAAATTGAACAACAAGTTCCATTTAAAAATCCCAAAGCACTTTAAGAATAAGAAGAGACCAAAGGAAAATTTAAAATAGGAAAGTCTGTAGATGCTAGGATTGTAGTGCAAGACACAAAAGTACTGGAGAAACTCAGCAAGTCATGCAGCATCTGTTGGAAGTAAAGGGTAACCAATGTTTTGGGCCTGCACCTCTCATCAAAAGAGCCAGAGGGCATAGGTGAGGAATGATCATCATCTGTATTTGGTAAGAAGGACATTGTTGCTGGAGATTTGGGAGGTGAATGGTGAAATTCTATAACATGAAAAATGAGTTATTGGATGTCGTAGCAGGCTTTAAAAGTTGATAAATGTCTAGAACAGTGGTTCTCAGCCTTTTTCTTTCCACTCACATCCTGGTGTTCCTAAGCAGTCTGATCTTGGAAATTAAGCAAGCTCAAGACTGGTTGGTACTTGGAGAGAAGACCGCCTGGGAATACCAGGTGCTGTGGGTTTCTGTGACGGGCACTGGACAAAGTGGCAAAAATTAAAGAATCTCATCTATGTTCCATTCTAAATGTAGTATTTATATAATAACAGAACCTTTACCAGCAAGTTAACCTTGAGGGTATCCTGCACTCAGACTCTCTAGTTCCACTGAACCTTCATTTTCTACCCATTTGAAAAGTGGTCACTTCTTTATTCCTCCTATCAAAGTACATGACTATACACTACACTGTATTTCATCTGCGAAACCTGTGTCAATCACTTAACTCCTTGCTTTCTCAACACTACCTGCCCCTCCACCTATTTTATCATCTGCCAACCTGGCTACAAAGCCATCAATTCCTTCACCCAAATAATTTACATGTGAAAAGTAGAAAAAGGAACAACAGTAGCCACTGGCAGGCAACCAGAGAGGCCACCTGTGTTCTTTCTCTGCCTTCTGTCAGCCAATCTTCTATCCATGCTGGTACCTTTTCTGAAATAGGAAGAGCTCCTATCTAATTTAGCAGCCGATGTGCAGCACCTTGCTAAAGGCCAGAAAATCCCAGTAAACAACATCCATTGACTCTTTGTTTATCCTGCTTGTTGCCCATCAAATCCGATACAATTCTTTAATGAAGTAAGATTTACCCTAGAAGGAAACCATGCTGATGTCAGCATTATGAGATGGACATCAAGATGCATAGGAAATAAGATTGGTGGAGCCCTGACAGATTTTTAAAATCTTTGCTAGTCATTGCCTAGGTGCCAGATGACTGGAGAACAACAAATATCCTACCTTCATTCAAGGGCATCAGAGATAAACTAAGTAATTCCAGGCTGGTGAATCAAACATCAATAGAAGGGAAGTTATTGGAAAAATTACTGAGGGATTAATTAGATTTTGATCTGTGGGTATCACTTTGAGGAGGTGGGTGTGAAAAGTAAATCCTGTCAAAATAATTTAATTATTTAAGGGGTTAACAGGAAGTACTGATGAGGGCAGTGCAGTTTGGCCTTTGACAATGTTCCACATGGGAGGCTCATCCCAAGGATTTGCATTAATTGGATCAAAGGCAGGGACAAATTTGACTTTATAAGAGCTAAAATATTATGCTAGAGGGTTTTTTTAAATGGCAGCGCTGCTGTAATGATAACATTGCTAGTGCGGACCTAGAGGAACAGGGAGCAGAGACACAGCAATGCTCTGCAGTGTCCTATTGCCTGGTCCCAATTCCAGCAGTTCAATACATGCTTTAAACCAGTGGTTTTCAAACTGACCCCCCAAACTAATTTTCTACCTATGCCATAAGTGCTCTATGATTAGTAAGGGATTATTTAAGGTGGTATATGAGCAGGAAGGGAAGGTTAAGAACCACTGCTCTAGACTCAATTTTTACTGAAATATTTCACTTGGAAAAAAATAGTAATTGGCCCATTTCCTTTGGAGCTATGAAACCCTGCACATAACGAGTCAATTAGGTACGATTAAAACAGTGGTTTTCAAACCTTTTCTTCCCACTCACATCCAACTTAAGCAATCCCTTACTAATCTCAGAGCATCAATAGCATAGGGATTATTTAGGGTGATAATGTGAGTTTAGGGGGCAGTTTGAAAACCACTGCATTAAACTTTTTTTTTATTAAAAATTCTGCAATTGTGAGGTCTGTACCTTAGATAGCAGCACCTGTTCTTGCCAGCAGGCCTCGAGGGGTTGCAAACTCTGGAGGTGCAGCGGACTGGTGCAGGGCACCACCAATTGGGATAACACCCCCACTGAGAAGCACCCTACAGGACAATGACCTGCAGGGGGCTCAGCAGCTGAAGGACCCACACTCATACGAGCTGCACGGTGTTGGTGACTTGCAGTCGAAGGACCCAGAGACTGCGGGCTGCTGGCGGCTTGTGGTCAAAGGACCCACACAGACTGGGGGCTACTGGAGACTGGCTCATGGGAACCAGGATTTGACAGGGTGCTGATGGCAAGAAGGGCTCTTGTAATGCCTCGGTTGCTGAAAGCTTCCTAATCGCATCAAAGGTTTGGACCTGAAGCTCGGGTTGCCAATGGATTGGATAGGGTTCCATGCAGCTGCAAAGGTTGCGACAGTACTGGAGGAGATTCAGCGTCTCTGAAAGGACTCTCTTTCTCCTGCTGTTAGGGTTGCCAGGCAATACTAATGGCAACTTTGGAAATTTTGTGTTCATTACATTTTTGGTGGTATTACATGACAGTAAAATGAATGTGGAATCTTTCTGCAAGTATGTGACAGGGATTAAAGTTGACACCCTTCCCGCTATTGTGATTAATAATGACGTGAACAAGGTATATTTTATTAGCAAGTTCACAAAAGGCATGAAAATTGGTAGCAAAATCAGTGAAGATTGTTGTCAGGCTACAAGATGATATTGATCAAAGAACAATGGCAGATAGAATTCAATCCTTCTAAATAAGGGTAGATGTACAACACAGATCCTGCACAGTGAATTGCAAGACCCTGAAATGTACAGAGAAATAGATGGGCCTTGATGTACAAATCCCATGATCCCCAAAGAGTGCATGTATATATTTTACAGAGATCATTGAATGTCTTAAAACTCAAGGACTTGAATGAGTATTAAAAAACAGACAGATTCTATTGTAACCTCAACATGACATTCCTGTTTATACTCCATGCCCTGAGCAATTAAAAAACTGAAGACACTGATAAAATTCTCATCATGCCAAATTCAAAAATAAATTTATGAAAATTGATTACAGCAAAATACACATTTCATATTACACTGAAACAGCAACACATCAAAGAGGCAACCATTCAAAATTCCACATTGCATTTCTAAAAGTTAATTACACTTTTTAAAAAAGCATGGGCCACAATATTGCAAGCTCAAAACTTTTTATTGAAGAATCAAATTCCAAAGAATATTGCATAGAACATGTAGATGGTTTGCATTTGGAAATACCAGTAACAGAAAGAGCAATTCCCTCAAACATTTTTTTTTAATTATATTTTTTTTTCACCATTATCACAAAATCACAAGTTTAAAGAAACAGTAGATTCATGTCTTCTTTTGTATGCACCTGTTATAATACAGAATGGTAAACTAACCTCGATTGACATTTGTGTTGCTGAGAAATCTCTTGAACTTGTAAGATCTTGATGTGTCAACAGCCCATGTTTAGAGTCAATAATTTGGGTTACTTATCCAATTCTTCAAATTAGGTGCAAGAGTTTATGAAGATAAAAGGGAAAATATTAGGCTGAGAAAGTAAATGGACATCCTGTTCCCAACATCATGTCATTTGAGCTCCCCAAGAACTGCAATTGCAGCTGGGAGACAGGTCTAATATCCTCTTTATACAGGTAATTAGCTCCTGCTTCATATATTTTCCTGAAAGCATGCAAGAGATTGAGAAATTGCCATGGCAGTTCTAAGCACATGAACTTTGGCATTTTTATCTCATTGCCAACACCAAAGTAAATAAGCGGTAGAGAAGAGGTGGGAATCTTTGGCATCAACCTTTTTAAAAGATCATTAACCAAAACAACCACATAAATCTTCAAAACATGGCAAGTTTTTTCCTGAAATACTATTTAGTAATTCTGGCATTCATAAGCACATGAATACAAAAACTGCTTTTACACAATTGACTGAACACTGGCAAATTACTCAAAACATACAAATGTTTCACCAACTAGACCAATGTGGTAAAAAGGAATCTATAATCACATACATTAGCTTCAAGAATTTTGCGATTTATAAATCAATCTTGTACCATTTGTATAATCTTGAAAGAAACAGCATGCCTTCAATCAAAATGACAAAAATCATAAAATTCAAAAACTGACACTCATTTTATACACAGCAGTGCCCCAATATTCTGTACCTCAGTATACACTGCACTCCAAGGGTCCAAAGTTGCAACACCTCCATGCAACTTCTGTCTTATACACTTGGCCAACTTTGTTTAGCCTTGTCAAGTTCCTTCCCATGTCAGAGCTGGGCCCGCCCAGATTTTTCCTGGGAAGCTTTTTACAGGATTAAGTATAGCAGTTCCAAATGACCAGATTTCATTAGTTTATCCCATTACAAAACCATGATTATAAATAGCATTTTGAAATGGTTACAAACAATGAAAACAGCAGAAAGATATATGGACTGCTCAATAACAGTACAGCAGATTACCAGTTTTAAGTCTTCCCAGTACATGTAACAAGCTAGTTAGCAGGTGGATGACAATTTCTAATTCAGTACTTATTGATTCCAAGGATCCGAACTCCATGTAATTGAGGCAGCTTGGGAATCAACACTGTCAAAAGAGAAACAGTGTTGACAATAAAATGTGTTGGATCATACTTGGTGTAAAAACTGGCCAGAAAGTACCTACAACAAGAACAAAAACAGCAGAATAAACAAACAAAAGCAGCAATTTTTTTTTTTTTTAAGATTAGGCTTTAAATTAAGTTTGAAAGCTATACAAAATTTGTGCATTTACCCCAATAATTCTGCAACAGGATACTCAGATTTATACACACACACAAAAAAAAATTTGGAGTGTTCTGTTGTCTTTCGTTATATCCATCAACAAATTTAATGACCATGTACAGCTGGCCAGCTCCAGGATCACGAGGTGAGCCATTGATGGAAATATACTGCAATACCTTGTCATTTTTCAATTTCCTTCAGGAAAAACACGGTTAGCAAAACGGTTAGCGCAACGCTATTGCAGCACTAGCGAACTGGGTTCAAATCCAGCGCTGTCTGCAAGGAGTTTGTATGTTCTCCCTGTGTCTCCTGGGTTTCCTCCTGGTGCTCCAGTTTCCTCCCACTCTTCAAAATTTACCAGGGTATTTGGGTGGCACAGGCTCATGGGCCAGAAGGGCCTGTTACCATGCTGCATGTCTAAATTAAACTTTAAAATACTCCAACCTCCTTTCAAAATGAAATTAATCAAAACTAATGATGCCCAAGGTATAATAATATATAATTGGAGTAGTCGGGCTGATGCAACTTTGGTTGCAGTTTGAATTATTCACCATGTCTTACTACCATTCAAATTACAGGGATTTTAGAGGAAGAAATTGTACAAGTCCAATCCACCAATACAGAATCCTTCAAATATGGAATCCATATCACCTTAATTGCATGCCCAATATCTCCTCCGCTAGATCAGAATATCAAGCTTGCCCTCCTTGCTAACAATGTAGGAACAACTACAAGACATGTCCCCATGCTCAAATCCTACCTTTATTTTGCACACACATACTGGTCAAAAAAAAAGTAATGCAGAGAATAGGCTTCCATTGTTACTTTGTACCATCATTTAACAGGAACAAGGATACTATCAATCAATTTGCATCATTGCTGTCCTAATTTTCCCTTTGGTATTTCACAAAATAGGGTTCATTTTCCAAAAGCTAATTGTAATTGAGCTCTCCCCCAACTCAATTTGAAAAGGTTAATTAAGAATCAAGTTTGCACTCATTTTCATTGCTTTCACAACAGAAGGTATAGTTTCAATAATTGGTTTCAATAATTCACACTCCTATCAAGAACACTGAACGTTGGTTTAAAGCTAATCAAAAGTCAGACTGGTAGAGTTTCAAGAACACTTAAAGAAATAGGTTCTTACAGAATAATTGGTGATATGGTGAGGAATTTTCTGGAAGATGTAAACTGTACTCCATAATCCAATTGTTCCCAATGTGTCAGAAGTCTAGCTTTCCCTTGATCAGGTGTTTCAAAGGGTGTCCCCTTGACTGCATGCAAGAACACATACATTCCCTGCAACAAGCAAATATCAGACAAATTAGTAATATTTACAAACCCTTTAAACAGAAGACAACCAGAAACCAAAGATTTTATGTTCAAAGTTCAATTTTAATTGTCAGAGTACATTCATGACATCATATACAGCCCTGACAATTTTCTGCAGGCCAGGCAGAATTTATACTTATCAATAGTACAAAAAGATAATACAAAAGAGATGTAAACAAGGAAATGCAAACAAACTGCAGTATAGAAAATAAATATTCAATAATCGATAGTGTGCAAAGTAAGAGTCCTTAAACAAGTCACTGATTAGGTTTGTTATTTAGGAATCTAATGGTGGAGGAGTAGCATCTGTCCCTGAACGTGGTGGTGAGAGTCTTGTGGCACCTATACCTCTTTCCAGATGGCAACAGCGAGAACCGAGAACGTATTGGGTGGAGTGGAGCCAAAAGATAAACACTCAGTGGCACAAGGACAGCTTCCCCCACCTCCATCAGATTCCTGAATAATCAATGAACCAAAGCCACTGCCTTACTTTTTGTGATCAGCTATTTTTTTTTAATTTATAGTAATGTTGTAAGATGGTTATAAAATGAATGTTTGCCCTATGATGTGGCTGTAAAACACTGAATTTCATGACTATTAATTTTGATTCTGTTGACTGCTGCTGCTCTCAGACAGCTGCATTCCACATAGGTTATCTTGACGGTTGGGAGAATTTTGCCTTTGATGTACTGGGCTGTGTCCACTACCTTTTATGGGCTTTCCGCTCAGAAATATTGGTGCCTCCATACCAGGCCATGATGCAGCTGATTAGCACACTTGCCACTACACATTCCGATGTCATACCAAACCTCCATAAATTCCTGAGAAAAAGGAGGTGCTGACATGATTTCTTCACATTAGTATGTTGGGTCTAGGAAAGGTCCTCTGACATAGTGACTCTCCCAGGAATTTCTATTTGCTCACCCTCTCCACCACTGATTCTCCAATGATCACTGGATCATACTCTTCTGGTTTCCCCTTCCTAAAATTCACAATCAACTCCTTGGTTTTGGTGACATGGAGTGCGAGGTTGTTGTTAGTACAGCATTTAGCCAAGTTTTCAATCTCCCTCCTGTATGCTGACTCATCGCCTTTCTTTATACAACCCATTCCCCTGGTATAGTCAACAAATTTGTAGATAGTAGTGTTGTTGTACTAAGCCACACAGTCATAGGTGTATAGCTAGTAGAAGCAGGGGACTAAGTATGCAGTCCTGTGGTGATGGAGATTGTGGAGGAAATGTTCTGACTAATCCTCACTGATTGTGGTCTGGAGGTAAGGAAATCCAGGATCCATTTATGCAGTGGGGTATTGAGGCCCAGGTCTTGGAGTTTGTAAAAATACAAAATGCTGGAGAAGCTCAGCAAGTCAGTGTGCTTTATGAGGGCAAAGGCAAAGATACAGAACCAATGTTTTGGGCTTGAGACATTCATCAAAGTTTACACCTTGATGAAGGGCTAAAGCCTGAAATGTTGGGTATTGATCAACCTTTGCTACATAAAGGACAAATGTTTGACCTGTTGAGCTTCCCCAGCATTTTGTCTTTTTACTTCAACCAGTGTCTCTCAGATTTTTGTGATTTAAGTCTTGGAGTTTGCTGCCCAGTTTTGAGGGGATGATGCTGTTACTACATTCAGTGCAGGTTAGCAATTTTCCCAGCAAGAAATATACAAATAATTTGGAACTTAAATTAAGGCCTCCTACAATGACAGGAATGGACAGGTTTGCTCCACTAGGAGCAAACCAAATGGTCTATTATAATAATTTTATGAATCCAAATTGTGCATGACATCTTGGAGAATATTTTAAAATCTCTACAATTAAGCAATAGTTTAAAACTAAATTCAGGTGGATATATTGAAATTAGATTGTAGATGAAAATCTGGAGAAAGAAGAAAAGTCTGCAGATATCAAAGTTGAGTCTGTGTATTGCTGTAAACAAAAATCTAGACTGTTGTATTCAGTCTTAAAAAGTGAGCCCTACACCAAGTGCAAAACTAATGGCAACAAGTTCAAGAATCATCATAAAAAAATTTAACAATGAAAACAAGTTACTCACCAAGTTGTGGATGACGTTGGTTAAAGTCCATACAACTGGAACAGTGAAGAAGGGGATACTCAAGAGCACAATATGAAGCATTCCAACACCAAGCGCATAGGTCAACCATATTCCTCGGCTGTTCATCACCCTTGTGTTAGGATTGACTTCACTGTGTGCAACACCCACATTCATCTTTCCACCTTCAAAGGATAAAATTCACAACTTTCCTGAAATCAAAATTATAGGACGTCAATACAAATTCTGAAGTGTGCTATTCAAAGCATACTGAGGTACTTGAGTCATCAATTCTACTCCAGCTGCTTGAAGATGCCATCAAAACTTATTTGAGAGCTATTAAATGGCAGTTCAGTATCAAATATTTACTCAGTTTTTCTTTGGAAAAGTGAATACTTTTCACGCTATTGTATAATATTGCATAATTTTCCATAATTCCTGTATATTAAAAAAATTGCTCTATCCACCCCCCCACAAACAATCTCTATGGTTAGTGACAGTTTTGAACTCTAATCCTTCAACTAGTTTATTCTCAAGATGCCTCAGAAGGGTTCTGGTGGGGGTGCAGGGAGGTGGGGGGGGAAATCAAACAGATAGAGGAGAGGAAAAGTAGCATCTGGATGAAAAAGTGCTTGAACTTGAAAAGCAAAATGATGGTAGCTTGGCTGCAAGATTACTGATGAGTTTCACCAGGGATGAGAGCTGGTCCACTGGTGTTCGAGCTAAGAAGGGGTGAGTTAGGTTTGGGAAGGTCAAAACAGCCTTGGCCAAGTGTTCATATGTAATTTAAAAGTATTAGAATTCATAACTACTATTCTCAGTTTTTTTGTGCTTTTTATCTTCAATATCCCTTCTATCCCAAATTAATTTCAGTGATCCAACTGGTTTATGCAGACTGGTGCAGATTTGTCTTGACCTATACTTCAGGTATATTCCGATACACAAAACACAGTATAGGGCCTTTTATAGTGAAATGTAAAGACAGATTTCCTCTACCTTTAAAACACTCGACTTACCTGCATAAAAGGTCCAAAGGTGAATCGGTGGGTCCAACACGATCCAGGTTCCCTCCCCCAAGGGCGATAGTGTCAGAGGTGGAGTGAAGTCACTCCACCTGCTGTATAAAAGGATTGCTGCTAAAAGCGGCTCCTAAGGGGGGGAGGGCTGACGACATCACAAATTTTAAAGTACCCATCTGCAAAAAAGGAGATTACGAGGCGCAGAAGGTCTGCTTGAGTTCTAAGACTGCTCGAACAGATTTCCACTAGCATTTGTACCTGCTGTATATAGTGTTGTATATAGGGCGTTTTCATTTCCCACGCGCATGTTCCATGTCAGGGTGGCGGGCAATGCTACTGCACGACATGCCCCACCTCCTTCACCTTCAGAAGCCTGCTGGGAAATCTCTGCATAAAAGGACCGCATGATTTGCCTTTTCTGTCCTCTGCATAAAAGGTAAATTCACCTTTTATTTCTGTAAAGTGAGCAGGGAATAATGCGGCTTTTGCGCATTAAAAACCCCTCTGATTTTCTGCATTTCCACTGTCAGGGAACTATATAGATGGGTCATTTCTCCCAATTCTCTGCTTCTGGATATTTAGCATCTTTGTTTTGTCCTTTCCTTTCATCCTCGACTGCTATATACCAACTAAAATGTTCTTGACATGTTTTGTCTTGCAAGACATTTTATTGGACATTTTTTGTGAGCAGTTCCATTCCACTCCCTTTCCTGTCCTACAGAACAAAGTGGATTCAGGATTTTATAGTTTGTAGCCTTTGATCGAAGCTGCACAAGACAGCTTAAAACCGAGGAGGTAGAGGCAATTTGTTCCATCAGCTTTTGACACTCCTATTTCACATGGTGGTGAAGCAGGAGGTTATGCTGCCAACGTTTGACCTGTAGTTTCCTTCTGATCTCAATGATCACAGTCAAGTTCCGTGAAGTGGGAATCTACAGCAGTTTCACAAGCCTTGACAGCAAAGAGCAAGTACATTTTAGTTTGAATGTTCCAACAGATTTAATTATTACACATTGGAGAAACAGCAAAACAACCATTTCAATTTTTTTTTTTTTTTTTTTTTTTTATAAATGCTCAGCTCAACAAACCCTGTGGAGTTGCAGAGAACAGCAGCAACACCTTTTTGGGTTCTTAAACTCTAGAATTTGCAGTCAGTTTCAGTGTACTGGAATGACCAACTGACCATTATTCCTATTGTTACCTGCACAAAACCTAAACCAAAAAAAAATAGCCAGATCTGCCCAAAACCCTTCCAGTAACTGCATTCAATTAATTGAAAGTTAACATACAAAGAAAAGACAAAGGCCAAGCCACAAATTCAATGTGTTAATTACTCTCTAATTGCCAAATTTATCCCACATCTTGAACAATGAACAACTTTCCAATGCCACAGGTGCATTAGTGTACTGTATCCAGGGTTCCTCCCACCTCAATAACCTATGATCAAGAACTCACGGTTTATTCCACCGTCACTATATTCTTAAAATGAAAGCTTTGCCTGATGAGTCACCATACAGGAGGAAGATTGTAAACTTGGCAGAATGGTGCACCACCAACAACAACCTTGTATTTAATGTCACCAAAACTAAGGGACTGATTGTTGACCATACCATCCAGTGATTATTGGGGGAAATCAGAGGTGGAGAGGGTGAGCAAATTTAAGTTCTTGGGAGTACTACTTCAGAGTATCTTTCCTGGACCCAACACTAATAGCATCATGAAGAAAGCATGTCAATGCCTCTATTTCCTCAGGAGTTTGCAGAGGTTTGGTATGACACCAGAAATCCTGGCAAATTTCTACAGATGTGTAGTGGAAAAGTGTGCTGACCAGCTGCATCACAGTCTGGTACAGGGACACCAATACCCCCAAGTGCAAAGCCCTCCAAAAGTAGTGGACACAGCCCAGGACATCACAGGCAAAACCTTCCCACCATTGAGAACATTTACAGGAAATGCTGCCGTCAGAGAGCAGCAGCAATCATCAAGGATCCACACCACCCAGCATGTGCTCTGTTCTTGCTGCTGCCATCAAGAAAGAGGTATAGGTGCCACTTGACTTGCTCCATCAGGTTCAGGAACAGTTGCTATCCCTCCACCATCAGACTCCTCAACGACAAACTCAATCAATTAGGGACTCATTCAAGGACTCTACTTGTGCACTTTATTGATAAGTCGTAATTCTGCCTTGCCTGGATAGTAGGTGATGTCATGTATGTACTCGGGCATTAAATCTGAAGTCTTGCCTGCAGTGATTCCAGCACTGAAGTTTAACTACATTTAGAAATTTAATAAACACTTAAATATACAGGTGTATAAATGCTTAAAAAAAACCTTACTATGCATCAAATTATTTCATCTCTCCACAGCACCTCTTTTACAATTTTACCAAATTTTAATGTCTTAGCTTATAACACTCATGCATTATGAAAATTTGTTTTGTTTTCTCTAATTTTCTTATTGTTCAAATCCACATTATTTTTTTCCTCATCTAAAATAGATCCAGAACTTTGCCTACCTTACATTTGATCATGGTATTTTTTTCTAATTCAGGAGATCAGTTACTTGTTACATTCCTCGAACCAAAGTGTTGCTTTAGTTGAGTATGTCATAATCCCAGAAACTACCAATTCAGCAGTTCTGAGCCATTATTTATGCTTCACAATCACATTCCACCTTTGTTCATGTTAACCTAACATGTCCATTATTACCTGTACTAGTCCAATTTAATCTTATCATTAATTTGATTGGATTTAAAAAAATATATATACATCAACCTGGAAAAAGGACATGGGTGAAGTCCAGCCACAAAACTTGAGTAATTAATCCAAACTTGCACATCAAGAATGTGCTAAAAGCTGCCTTTTAGCTAATAGAAGCCTTCTCAGGCCTCTCATTTGAATGTAAGCAATTATATAGTAGAAATTCTCCCTAATTTCCTGGTCCATACATCTCAAACAAATAATTTAACATCCAAAAATTTGATCAATACAGTATTTAGTTGCAGTTCAGATATTATTTGCTTTTTTCCCCCACCAGTGGAATACAGTTACAAGTTCAAGAATGGCTAGAAGGGTTTTAGAATGCATCAACTTGTGGGCGGCATGGTTAGTGCAACACTTTTACAGCTCCAGCAATCGAGACCGAGGTTCAATTCCCATGCTGTATGTAAGGAGTTGGCATGATCTCCCTGTGTCTGCATGGGTTTTCCCCGGGTGCTCCGGTTTCCTCCCACCATTTGAAACATACCAGGAGCTGTCAGTCAATTGTGTGTAATTGGGCAGCATGGACTCATGGGCTGAGATAGCCTGTTACTGTGCTATATGTCTAAACTAAAAAAATTCTCATTGCCTTGCATCACATCTTCAATAAAACAGAAAATGACAGAAATATTCAAATCAGGCAATCTACCAGGAGAAACATTCAGCATTTCTGGTAGACAATCATTCATCAAAATCCTTGACTGCTTTTTTTCCCCTCCAGAATTCGAGCAGCTTCAGATTTTGCTTTCAAATCACATCTCCAAGATTTGGTGGCATACTACAAAGATCAACTTTCAGCTTCACCCTCTCTCTTTACAATGGTTATTCAGAATTAAAAAAAAACACAACATATCATAAAATCACCCCAACCATTATACTGTCCCCAATTCTCCGACAGTTAATAAACAAGTTTCAAGTTATGGTCTTACTTGTCCTAATTAACTTAATTAATGCTTCAAACCATCCAACCTTGTGTCATATGTTGGATTTTTATTTACATACCAGTCAATCTGGATCAGAGTGCCATTTTCAATACAGGGTATTCAATGTGCTTTATATTTTAAAATCTGGTCAGTTTGAAAGGCCCAAAGATACGAATTAATTTGCAATCAAACTATCAGATAAAACATTTAACTGGATCTTATCAAATCATCGCAACCAAAACTTTGAGGGTGAGGGAATGAACTGAAGATTAGCTTTACTGATCACACCTTTTTTTTTTAATTTAAACTTTGAAACGCCTTTACTTTGACCCTTGGCCAAGGTGTACCATTGATCTAATAACTCACAAAATTGGCTACAGCCCTTTTGCTTTCCAATAGTATGTTAATAACATCAAGTCATTTTGGCATTTCTATTCTAACTCTGGCCCTTTGGACCCTCTCCCCTGACTTCCCCAACCCTCCCCCCCCTTGGATCCTTCCTACCCTCCACCTCATGATTCCCCCCATTCTCTTCCCCCTCAACCCCCTCCCCACCCCCACTCAACACCTGCCTGTTCTTTACCATCCCCTCCAACCCCCAGCTTTCAGAAATGGAATGCTTTGTTCTCAGAAGAGGCCTCATCTTCATCCCCCTTCACCCACACCTCGAGTTCGGTGCAAGCTACGATGTCAAACTCTTCTTCTGATGGCTTAATCTCGGTGCCCACCTACAATCAGGATTCTCCACCCCCCCACTACACACCCCTTCTCCCATTTTAAACCTTCCTCCTCCTGGACACCTCGAGCCAGCCTTTGGCCATATTTTCATCTGCTGCCGAAACATCAACCTTCTCGACTTCACGACTCCCCTCACTCATTCCGATCCCACCCCTCTGAACGCCATACCCTCCACTCTCTCCACACTAATCCCACCTGACCATCCATCCTGCAGACAAATATGCTGCTGATATGTTCTGGCTCATTGACCGCTATCTGGCCCTAGCCAGAATGCAACTCCCAGAACCTCCTCTTACTTACCCCTCCAACAGGAACCCACCAAAATTAACAAAACCACCGTCTCATGCACCATCTCTGTACTAGTCACTTCCAGTTATCACTGTTGCAAAGCCTTCATCCTAATTATTTTCCAATACTGCATTGCCCAGTTCTACCTCCTTCCCAAGATCCGCAAACCAAATGATCCCAGCAGACCCATCATTTCTGTGTGCTCCTACCCCACTGAAATGGAATCTGCCTACCTCAATCCAGTCTTGTCCTCATGGTCCAGTCCCTCCCACATCCATGATACTTCATATGCTCTCCATCACTTCAACGACTTTCAGTTCCCTGAACTCGACTACCTCATTTTTACCATGGATATACAAGCACTAAACACCACCATTTCCCCTATACCAAAGGTTTCAAAGCCCTTTATTCCTCTCTTGAGAGCAGACCCCACCAGTCACTTACACCATCACCCTCGAGTTGGAAGATTTTGTACTCATCCAAAGAAGTAGCCATTGGTACCCACATGGGCCCCAGCTAGGCCTAATTTTTTGTTGGCTACATGGAGCAAGCTATGCTACAAGCTGACACAAGCAAAGCTCCTCAATTATTTTTCCAAGACATCAACACTACTTTGGTGCTGCCTCATGCATTAACAATGAGGTTATTGACTTTATCCACTTTGCTATGAACTCCCACCTCAACCTCAAATTCACTTGGATCTTCTCTAGTAACACTCTCCCTTCTCTCAATCTCCATTTTGGGAGACAAATGCTCAACAGCTATCTTCTACAAACCCACAAACTCCCACAGCTACTTCGACCACACCTCCTCACACTCTGTACCCTGTAAGGATTCCATTCCTTTCTCTCAATTCATCCATCTCTGTCGATCCTGGATCCCCCTTGTCCTCATCTACCAGCCTTCCAGCCTCTGCAATTAACATATCATCTTCTGCAATTTCCACCACCCATGTCATCCCATCATCAGGCACATCTTTCCTTCTCCTTTCCTCTCAGCTTTCCGCAGGGACCGCTCCTTCCGTGCCTCCTTCGTCCACTCCTACCTTCCCACCAATCACCTACTTTGCACCTAACCCTGGCTGCACTTGCACCCAAGCCTCCTCCCTCACCATTACTTGGGATCACAAACAGTTCTTCCAAATGAAGCAACCCATGAATCTGCAATGGCAATACTTCACCCAGTGCTCTCATTGTGGTTTCCTCCAGATCAGAGAGACTCACTGCAAACTGGAAGATTGCTTCATTGAGCACCTGGGCTCTGTCTGCCACAATAGCAAGGATCACCCAGTGGCTACCCATTTCAATTCCCCATCCCATTCCCTTGCTGACCATGGTCTCGTGCGCTGCCAGAATGTGACCACCCTAACATCAACTTCTCTGCTTTCTGTTGGCACCACCTCCCATCTATTCCTATGTCTCCTATCTTCTTGCTCAGTCTCCCTCTTCAGTTTTTGTTAGGCACTTTCAGGGGGCCAAAATACCCCAATGTAAAGCCGCATATTCTACTCCTATGCGGCTGTCGGGAGGCCACCTGAAAGTGGAGAACCCAGCCAGGAAGAGCTCTTACCTAAGCCTCCTTCCGAGAATCCCCTGTAGCACCTGAAAGCAGCAGTGGGACTATGGGCACAGTCCACAGGAGCCGGCGTTTGCTTGGACGTGGCTCTCCTTCAGCTGGCACGTTCAGGTGATAGAAAGGGCTCTTCTCCGCAGCCACCCAGCCGCGTCTGCCGGCACCTTATCTGCGTCCAGGCACCTGAAAGCGGCTATTGTTTCCTCCTCCCTTCCCCCACCCCACCCCCCCCCCCCCCAACTCTCCATTTCGAGCCAATACTCCCATCCCCTCCCACAATCCATTCTCACCTTTCCTCTCTCCTGTCCAATGAACACATTTTGTCTAACGATCTGCACTCCTCTCCCTGCTCCTTTGAATTCAGGCGCCTGCCTGCTTTTCAGACACAAAGTATCGGTTATACATCCCTCCCCCATGGACGACCCCCTGAGTTCCTCCAGCATTGCTGCGCTTCTACACACTTTCGTGTTTCACCCCAGCCTGTGCTAGAGAAACGAACTGCCACCTTAAAGATCTCGCATAGAAGGCATGCTGAACGCGAAGTGGTTTGCATCGATCGTCATGATCTAGGCTCAAAGGGGAGGACTCCTGACAGCACTAGGCCCTGCACGATCCTCAATGTACCATTCCATAGAAACAGCACGCTCACCGGAACGATTCGCACCAGAGTTCACCCCAACCCAGTGACCGCGTCGCTAGGGCGAAAAGGCTGATTTTAAAACCAGACGTCACTCTCAAATCCATACCTGTCCCACCATTCGCTGGGTTCTTGGTTTTTCAACTCCCTTTAGAACGGAAGTAGTGTGACGCAGTTTTGAGCGACGGCCGCAGCGCTCCTCCTCGTCCAATGGCCGGCCGGAGCTCCCGGCGGCGGCGGGCCACGGACCGAAGGGCGGGATTTCCACGAGCGCGGACGATCCCTTCGCCCGGTGGACGACGCGCGCACGCTGTGATCGGGTGGCGGCGGGTTGGATGGGGTGTGAGGCGCCCGGGGTGAGTGGCCGTGTGGTGCGGTGAAAAAGCCTGGGGGTCATGAGGCAGTCTTTCGAGGGCATGTTGACAGCTGGAGTCCCATTTGGAACGTCACCGGAAAAGTTTAAGCACTTGGTTTGGGTGCTCCGAGTCACCTCACGCGCACGGAACCATGGGAAAAGGATGCTCCTTTCGCACTCGGTGTCGCTCATTATTGATAGGGAGGAGGGGAGTCATTGGATCTGATTATTTATCTGGCCGAAGTCTGCAAAAGTAATTAGAATATACATTCAGACGAAAAGAGTTTAGGCTTGTTGCGACGACAAGTTCAGCAGAAATACTCTCATCTGGTGCTGGAGAGTCCTTCATTGCACAATTTCTTTAAGTCCAAGAGAGCCAGAAAGAATCAGAATTTATTGACGTGAATTGGTTGCTTTGGGGCAGCAAATATTGCTATAAATTACATTTCAACAATAAATAGTACAAGAAAAATAGGATGGAGTGAGATCATGTCTATTTCATGGTCCATTCCAAAATCCGATGGCAGAGGGGAAGAAGCTGTACTTGTGCCACTGGGTGCTGGTCTTCAGGCTCCTGCAGCTGCTTCCTTCTGACAGCAGTGCGAAGAGGTCATGGTGTGGGTGACTCTGAGGTTTTTTTTCCTGTCCTTCATACCAGACTGTGATGCAGCCAGACAGAATGCCCTCCATAGTATGCCTGCACAAATCTGCAAGTTTTTAGTGACATACCAAATCTCCTCCAACTCCAAATGAGGCATAGCCACTGGAAAGCAGCCTCTATCCTCAAGGACCCCCACCACCCACACCATGACCTCTTCGCACTGCTGTCAGAAGGAAGCAGCTGCAGGAGCCTGAAGACCAGCACCCAGTGGCACAAGTACAGCTTCTTCCCCTCTGCCATCGGATTTTGGAATGGACCATGAAATAGACATGATCTCACTCCATCCTATTTTTCTCGTACTATTTATTGTTGAAATGTAATTTATAGCAATATTTGCTGCCCCAAAACAACCAATTCACGTCAATAAATTCTGATTCTTTCTGGCTCTCTTGGACTGAAGAAATTGTGCAATGAAGGACTCTCCAGCACCAGATGAGAGTATTTCTGCTGAACTTGTCATCGCAACAAGCCTAAACTCTTTTCATCTGAATGTATATTCTAATCACTTTTGCAGACTTCGGCCAGATAAATAATCAGATCCAATGACTCCCCTCCTCCCCATCAATAATGAGCATTTGAATTGTGCTTAGCCACACAGTTATGAGTGTAGAACAGATTCTCAACCTTTTTTCTTTCCACTCATATACCGCTTTATTCCCTATGTCGTAGGTTCTCTGTAATTACCACTTGCTTAAGGTGGTATGTGGGTGGATTGAAAACCACTTTTAATTGTACCTAATTGACTCGTTATGTGCACAGTTTCATAACTCCAAAGGAAATGGGCCAATGACAATTTTTTTCAAGCAAAATATTTCAGTAACAATTGGGTCCAGAACAGAGGTTCTCAACCTTTCCTTCCCACTCGCTTACCATCTTAAGCAACCCCTTACTAATCACAGAGCACCTATGGCATAGGAATTACTTAAAGTGCTATATGAGTGGAAAGAAAAAGGTTGAGAACCACTGATCTAGATAGAAGGGAAAGTGGGCCAAGAAATTGCAGATGGAATTTAACTCAAACCAATGCAAGCTGTTGCTCTTTGACAGGTTACACCAGGGCAGGACTTGCATGGTGAATGGTAGAACTCTGGAGAGTGTTGTAGAACAAAGAGAATTTGGGGGACAGGCCCATGATTCTGTGTTACTGGTCAAGAAGGTGATGAAGTGATTAGGGCATTGAGTATAGGAGCAGGGATGCCGTGTTATAACTATACAAGACAGTAAGACCACATTTGAGCATTGTTTGCAATTTTTGTCACCCAGCTACAGGGAAAAATATCATTAGGCTGGAAAGTTGCAAAAAAGGTTGACAAGAATGTTAAAGGAAGTGGGAGTTTGAATTATAAGGAGAGGCTGGGACTTTTTTCACTGAAGCACAGGAGGCTGAGAAGGTACATGCAAAGGTTTTTTAAAATGAGGGGCATATATATAAGATAAACAGTCTGCCTTTTCCCCTCATGTGGGGAATTTACAACTAGAGGGCATGTATTTGACATTTAAAAGAAATGTCACCCTTCACACAGAAGTGTTGTATGGACCAAGCTGCCAGAGGAAGTGGTAGAAGTGGGGACGATTGTAATTCAAAAGTCATTTAGATGGGTACAAAGATGGGAATAATTTAGAGGGATAAGGGGCAAATGCAGGCTCCCTTGGTTGGCATGAAGGGCCAGTTCCTGTACTAGAACTCTAAAGCTAATGACAACAGTAATCAGAAGGAGTTGAATGTCAAGAGTTTTCTACTGTGAGGATTCTGGAGGCTAGATCACTAGAACCTAAGGAACATCTACAAATTTTTTGAAAGATCAGGTAATGTTGAGGGCCATATAGGATTGGCGTAGAAGAGTTGAAGCCTGGCAAAGAACAGCCAAGATCATACTGAATGATAACGTCTGCTTGAGGAGCCTGGTAGTTTTCCTGCTCCTATTTACCCATTTGGTTTTGATCCATCTAATGTAAGGTCAATTGAGTCACTGTGGATTATAAATCATTCTTCAGGCATTATTACTTTTTACTGTTTTTTTCTTTTTTATTACATGTTACTGTTGCATGTTAAAATGTTCCCATTAGTAATTAGAGCAAGAGATTAATTTCTTGTAACTGATGTACCTTGTTACAGGCATATATTCGTCCACTAAGTCATCATGCAGCAGTTACCACCCAGCACCATTAGACTTCTTTCAAGCTCTCAGTCAATATCCTCGGTTGTTAATGTTGTGAAAGAACTCGTGGAAAATTCCTTGGATGCAAATGCAACAAGCATTGAAGTCAGATTAGTAAGTGTCATATTGTTATTTTCCTTGCCATCATTTGTAGTTATAAATAATAATTTCGACTTACAAAGGATCTTTAATACAACAAAACATCCTAAAGCATTTGTAGTGAGATTAGTAAAAATAGATGCTAAGCCACATAAGCTGAAGACAGGCTGGATGTCTATAAGATCAAGCATCATCTTGTAGGAGGAAAAGAGTCATTGGGAGGTTTACAGAAGTATGTTTTGAGCCCATGCTTTGGAAACCAAAGACAGTACTACAAATAGTGCAGAAATAAATTTGTGTATGAACAAATATTTTGGAAGGTTATTAAGCTGGAGAAAATGGCAACGAGAGGGAGCGTATGAGTGCGTGAATGGATTTGGAATTGATAAAGATGCTGTTCAGTTAGGATTTGACACTGATGCACTGCATTTGCTGCAACTTTGATCAGTGGCACCAGAGCTGTGGTCGGCCTCAAATTTATGTAGAATAGAACAAGAGAGACTGGCCAGAACTGTATTAAAATTATCAAGGGCAGAGGTAGATGGTCATAAGTTTGACAAACTGCCACAAGTTCTTTGAGAATGTTGGCAGCCAGTGACATAAAAGACCCCATCATCCTGGTCACAACTCTACTCACTGCTACTTTGGGGCAGAAGATACAAAAGCTGGAAGACCAGTAGTTCTAGGTTCAAGAACTTTTTTTTCCAACTGCTATCACGCTCTTGAACTCCTCCTTATTACACTAATTGTGGACTGCTCTGACACCACAAAAAAAACTGGCTGCACTATTTCACAGTCATTTTTTTAAAACATATTTATTGTCTCTTTTTAATTCATTTGGCCAGAATTAACATGTACCTAACCAAAGTTCTGGACCTGCTGCAATTAGCCTATCATCACAATCTCTCCACAGCAGATGTAATATCGCTGGATCACCTTGAAAATAGCAATTCTTCATCGACTACAGCTTGGCCTTCAATACCGTTATTCCCTCAGTGCTGATCAAGAAGCTACAAAATCTGGGCCTCTGTACCCCCGCCCCCCATGCAACTGGATCCTTGACTTTCTCATTGGAAGACCACAGTCAGTACAGCCAATCAGAATGCTCTCCACAGTACACCCATAGAAGTTTTCAATAGTTTTCAGTGCCATACTGAATTTCCTCAGATACCTCACAAAGTATAGCTGCTGGCAAGCCTTCTTTGTGATTGTATCAATGTGGAGACTCCATGACAGATCCTCGGAGACGTTGACCAGTAATTTGAAGTTCTTGATCCTCTCCAATACTGAGCCCTCAATGAGGACTGAGTCATGTCCCCTGACTTCTTCCTGAAGTCGACAATCATCTTGTTAGATTTGCTGACGTTGAGCACAAGGTTGTTGTCGTTACACCATTCAACGAGCTGATCTATATCCCTCCTCTACGCTTCCTCATTGCCGTTTGTGATTCTGCCGAAAACTGTGGTACACCTGTATTTATACAGATTCCTGAATAATCAATAATTTTATAAACCAAAGACGCTGCCTTACTTTTCGTGCACTATTATTTTAATTTTTTTTACATAATGATGTTGTAAGAATTTCATGACTTGCTCATGACAATGAGCAAAAACAAACAATCGTTTGTTTTTGGAGGGGATTGTTTTTCTTTAGATGGTAGGGTTGATGACATAATATCTGAAGGTGTAGGGGTAGTTTATAACATTAACTAATGTGGTATCAGATGTTGAGTAGTCAGTAAATTATTCGTTTCCAATATTATTTTGGATTGAAGGTGAGGTTCGTTCAATATAAGAGAAATTTGCAAGTTAAGGACTTAGGGCCAGGGAAGAATCCTGGAAGTTTGAACCGATGGCTGAAGAGAAGAATGGGATGCATCATAGGCAGTAGGCCTAGATGGTTATAATTCTACTGACAAAATGTCCATGAGCTCCTCATCCATGTTATTGGAGAGGATTAAAAAGTATACAAGGGGTTAAAGAAAATAATTACTTTTATGTTCCAGAATAATATAGGCAAAATGAGCCATGCTGTTGCATTATTTAAAAATAAAAGGAGGAATCTTCAATGTGACCTCCCCAACTGCTCCTGTGAGGGGTTAATTCTCATCACTATCCATTTTAAATTAGAAGATACTGTGAACTCACGGGGTCACCTCTTGGAACAACACTGACTTACCGCAGCTTACAAACAAATAAAGAATCCACTCACTCACTTCTTTCAGCACACCATAGAGTCGACTTTCTTTAATTATTCACAACATTGCATTCTTCAACTCCCCAAACACCACCCAGCCAAACTCCTCTAACCTTCTCATTGGCTCACTGCCACATGGGTGATCCTGACGCTCTCACTCTCTTCCTCCTGCATCTGAGATCCATCACCCGTATACTGACGCTTAACACAACCGTGCATGTGTGCTATTACTCACACATGCTGCATTGCTTATCATCATTGACTGGCCCTTCTCCCGATACAGTTAAGTGTGTGACTGCGACAGACTTCTGGAGGACGATGGAGCTCATTCCCCAGTCCTGAGGCGGAAGTAGTGAACAGTTTAAGTTCTTAGATATAAACGTCACTAGTGACTTGTCCTGGTCCACCCATAATGACGCAATGGCCAAAAAAATTGCATCTGTGCCTCTACCTTCATAGAAGCTTGAAGAAATTTGGCACATCACCAGTATCCCTTAACAATTTCCACAGGTTCATCATTGAGCGTACAGGAATTTCCCTGCCCAAGACAGCAAGAACCTGGCTCTGTCCATCATACACACCCTACTCCTCTCCATTGACTCCATCTATAATTGCTGCTGCCTTGGAAAAGCAGAAAACATACAATAGAAGTCAAAACTCTGGATACTAGAAATCCAGGCCACCTGAGAATCCAGACTTTTTGAAAACTCTCAAACTTTTTCTATTTGGTGGGCTTTTGTGGGTGTGCGTGCACACGTAAGTGCCATAGATGCACAGAGGGTGGTAACAAGCAACATGCTTGTTGACTTTATTTTTATTTAAAATTGATCATTTTGATAAATGAAGCATGCTATATTTGCTAATGAATAAACTATCAACATTTACCTGTTCATCTCTTCTTTATTCCTCCTTAAATTTGAATTTTAAAAGTATTGCAAGACAATCCAGAAAGTACAAGCACTGAATCCCTGAGCTGTGCAGATTTTAGGACTTCTCTGTATTAAAATACTCATCCCACCCCAGCCACACTTGCTTCAACTCCTTCCTATCAGGAAAAAGATTCATAAGTATGAGATCATGCACATCCAAATTCAAGGACACTTTTTTTTCTGCCATTATACCTCAAAAATAGTAAAATTATGTTGCCTCTGCTCTACCAACCGATCATTCTCTAACTCTGCACTTTTGTACTGTGCTATCTGTTAACAAAGCAGCCTCTATCACTGTATTTTCAATACATATGATAATAAACTTGGGATACAACACTTTTTGAAAGATCCTTGGATTCTGGTACTTCCTTGCCATGAAAAAACTTCGAAAAATGTGTTTGTTTTGGTTCCTTTTAGATTAGCTGCACATTAATGCTGGGTGTATTGGCCTTGGAGAGGATGCTGATGTTGAATCACTGACGCTGCTTGTGGATTTGAAAGATTTGTAGAGGTAGCATAGAAGGCATACCTCCAGGCCTTTGACATGCAACTTATAGATGCTACTTACAGAGGTGTACAAGGCTGCCTGAACATTGGGTTAAGTCTGAGCTACTTGAGTAATTTAATTCCTTTGGTAATCCAAGGCTTTGCTGGCAATGGAGAAAATGGTGAATTTGATCATCAGTATCTACCTTCATTGAAAGGTGCCTACCAAAATGTTCAAAGTGGTCACATTGTCAACCTTTATTGCAGAGGGGCTGTGTTTTACGGTAGAGGAAAGTTGGTGGTGGACCTTGGTTTTACAGATGTTAAGTGTAAGGCTCATTTTCTTGTGTGCCTCAGTGAACATGTGATGAAGGTCTGGAGCTCATCCACTGAGCTGTACGTATGCAGTTAGCTGTGTACTGCAGCTCTCAGTGAATTTGGAGTGGCTTTTGTTTCAAGAGTAGTGGCAGTATAAATTAAGCAGCTTCCTATTAACCTTGTGGTTTAGCTCTACGCCAGTGGAACCCTGTGGAGGTGAGATGCAGTACTGCAGCAAGAGAGGTCAGTAAATATTTTGGGATGAATGTGTAACCTTGCCTGGTCCCCTTTCTGGTCTGAAATTGGGTCTGTGGTGGGCCATTGGTTAAGATCATAGCTTGGGTGCTGTCGTATAGCAGAGATAGGATAGAGACAAATTTCTGAAGGTAGCTGAAAAGATGCCTCACAGTCCATCTTGACTGAAGGAGACAGTGACCTGAGAGATCAAAGTGTAGTGATGAGGCTGCTCTGTACCTTTTCCTGGAATTGATGCCCACTGTCTATTGTGCCGCTGGAAGGAAGGGATCCATATGGTCATTTGGGGAACCCCGCTATTGTTGCCACAGTCTGATTTGTCTCCTTTCTTGGATATGGTTCCCAGTGTGGTGAATGTGAGGCCCTCTGGCAGGTGGTTCTCTTCCTTGATGTGAGAGCTGAAGCTGTGGATTTATGACAAGGGATTTTGTGTCCAATCTATCCTGCAACATTCTGAATCACAGTGCATCTTGTCAACATTACAAGCACCTCCACTTTTGATCTAATGAAATGTTTGCTCATTGGATACTTTCTAACAAAGGCTCTTTGTGTCTGAAATAGGAAAACAATGGTTTTGACAAGATTGAAGTGAGAGATAATGGTGATGGAATCAAAACTGTTGATGCCCCTGTCATGGGACTGAAAAATTACACATCCAAAATTACTCATCACGAAGACCTGGAAGCTCTGGGAACGTATGGATTTCGTGGTGAAGCTTTGTCCTCTATCTGTGCTGTGTCTGAGGTAAAAGATGAATATTTACCAAACATTTTTAAGCCACCACATTCACATTGCTCGGACAGTTATTGAGTATTATTAGGTCAATAGAAATAAAATGTGAAGAAAACACCTGGATTTCTGTAAGGTGTAAGTGAAGATTCACAGGTTAACTGTAAGGAGTTGAGTAATATGAAAGAACATACACAGGCACATTGCAGCATAACCATTCCTCATGCCCATTTTGATCACATTAGAGAAACAAAGCAGTTGATCTTTGCTCTGGAAATGTTAAGAATCCGCCAATTTGAGCATGGAGCCACGGAGTCAGAGTTATACTGCAGGGAAACAGGCTATTTGGCTGACCATTTCCCAGCACGTCTTGTAGCCTTCAATGCTGAGTTGATTCAAGTGTTCATCTAGACATACCTTAACTGCTGATCTACTTCCACCACACTTTGGTAGTGAACTCCAGGTACTTGCCATTCTCATCAGATGTTCTTTAAACCTCTTTCCCCTTATCCTAAATGAGACTCTTATAGTTTTATTGACCTCTAATTGGAAAGGTAATTCGTGAATCAGGATGCTGATCATGATCCGGAATGTTCACCACAGCAATGGAACACAGCACGTGTTTGAGGATGATCACAAGTAAAAGCCCTCACCCCATTAACATGTCCAAGGAAATCCTGGTTAAACAGCGGCACGGTTACCATAGAGATTAGAGCAACCCAATTAAGATTCAAGTTATCTTTATTGTCATATAATAGTACAGAATATGCAATTTTTTGTTTGTTTATTTAATATTTCAATGTAAACTACTACAATAAAAATATATACATTCATCATTAAAATATATAGTGACATTTTTTCCCCTTTTTCCTCCCACCCCATAACATGAAGTAAAAGTAAAAGAAAAAACAAAAATAAATGAACAATAAAAGAATACAGAATATGCAATATTACATGAATTATTTTTTGCCTGCCATAAGGTAGACAAAGAATTGCTATTAGTGTCGCCTGGTATCCCTTACTGTAGGATAGAAAGAGAAGTAAAAGAGAATCCCTTCCGAATCACTGAGTGTCCATGGATTCGCCTCGAGCACTCCCACAGCTTCTGCAGCTGCACAGATCCCTGTTCAATTCTCAGAAACCCGAGCTCCAGATCCAAACCATCAACTTGATCAGGAAGACTTCACCATCTGAGGCCCATTGGGAGCCCTTCTTGCCTTCAGCGCTCTCTTGAATCTTGGCTCCAGTACCTGGTTCCCATAGGCGAAACTCCAGCAGCCCGCAGCCCGTGTGGGTCGCCTGCAGCCTGTGTAGGTCTCTCAGCTGCTGAGCCCCTCATTGGTCCACTGCCATGGTCACCATCCTGTAGGATCGGCTTCTCTGACCTTACAGCACCAACAACCCAGGTTAGAATCTGGCACTATCGAAAAGGAGTTTGTGCATTCTCCCTCTGTCTGCATGGGTTTCCTCCAGATGCTCTGGGTTTTTCCTACATTCCAAAGATGTATGGGGTTAGTAGTTTAATTGGTTACGTGGCTATAACTGAGGGCGTGAAGCAAGGCTGCGTTCTCGCACCAACCCTTTTTTCAATCTTCTTCAGCATGATACTGAAACAAGCCATGAAAGACCTCAACAATGAAGACGCTGTTTACATCCGGTACCGCACGGATGGCAGTCTCTTCAATCTGAGGCGCCTGCAAGCTCACTCCAAGACACAAGAGCAACTCGTCCGTGAACTACTCCTTGCAGACGATGCCACTTTAGTTGCCCATTCAGAGCCAGCTTTTCAGCGCTTGACGTTCTGTTTTGCGGAAACTGCCAAAATGTTTGGCCTGGAAGTCAGCCTGAAGAAAACTGAGGTCCTCCATCAGCCAACTCTCCACCATGACTACCAGTCCCCCCACATCTCCATCGGGCACACAAAACTCAAAACGGTCAACCAGTTTACCTATCTCGACTGCACGATTTCATCGGATGCAAGGATCATCAACGAGATAGACAACAGGCTTGCCAAGGCAAATAGCGCCTTTGGAAGACTAAACAAAAGAGTCTGGAAAAACAACCAACTGAAAAACCTCACAAAGATTAGCGTATACAGAGCCGTTGTCATACCCACACTCCTGTTCGGCTCCGAACCATGGGTCCTCTACCGGCATCACCTACGGCTCCTAGAACGCTTCCACCAGCGTTGTCTCCGCTTCATCCACAACATTCATTGGAGCGACTTCATCACCAACATCGAAGTACTCGAGATGGCAGAGGCCGACAGCATTGAATCCATGCTGCTGAAGATCCAACTGCGCTGGGTAGGTCACATCTCCAGAATGGAGGACCATCACCTTCCCAAGATCGTGTTATATGGCGAGCTCTCCACTGGCCACCGAGACAGAGGTGCACCAAAGAAGAGGTACAAGGACTGCCTAAAGAAATCTCTTGGTGCATGCCACATTGACCACCACCAGTGGGCTGATATCGCCTCAAACCGTGCATCTTGGCGCCTCACAGTTCGGCGGGCAGCAACCTCCTTTGAAGAAGACCGCAGAGCCCACCTCACTGACAAAAGACAAAGGAGGAAAAACCCAACACCCAACCCCAACCCACCAATTTTCTCTTGCAACCGCTGCAACTGTGTCTGCCTGTCCCTCATTGGACTTGTCAGCCACAAACGAGCCTGCAGCTGACTTGGACATTACCCCTCCATAAATCTTTGTCCGCGAAGCCAAGCCAAAGAAGAAGAAAGAAAAAAAGGATATATTTGCTGACATGAGCTTGTGGGCTGGTCGGGCCTGTTACCGTGCTGCATCTCTCAATTAAAACTAAATTTAAAAATTAAACAGCTATCTCTCTTCTCCTCCCCCCACCTCCCACCCCACCCCCCAAGATCTCCAAGCATTGGTGGAGTTTGGGCGGTGGTACTGGTCTCCTGGAGTTATGATCATTCACTCAACTTCTGTAATGGCATTGCAAAATGTACAGATGCACTGAAATCCTTTCATGGTGCAGCCACTCCAAAAATAACAATTGGAGCATTAAATTAAAAGGAGATAATGCAAAAGATGGAAAGATAAATATTCACCATTACTAGGGCTTTTCTTACTTGAGCGATGGAAGGGAGAGGTCTTAGATGGTGAAGAGTCTTAGATGACCAAATGCTTTGCAATCAAGAATGCAGTTCTCAGTGCTGTTGCCTATGTAAAATGTGACAGTCAACTTGTGTGCAGTGAGCTTCTGCAAATAGGATTCTAGTAATTAGATGATCTATAAGGGTGATAGTGTAGAGATCAGTATTGTTCAGGGGACCAAGAATAAACTATCTGCTTTTCCTAAGAGTCATAGGATCTTTTACGATCACAAGAGGGCAGAATGGTCCTTGGTTTAATATGTTGCACCCTGCCTTGGTTCTCTACTGGATTATGAATGGGATCTGACTCAGGCAAGAATCTTATCAACTGAAGGACTGCTGACACTGTAAATATAGTTCCTGATCAGCATGTGCAAGCTTCTACATGTAATTTCAGATGGTTGAAGATTTATGGAATAATCAAGGAAATCTGGCAACAATTAATGTCATATGAGAGCTCGTAGCAGTTTACAGCAGTATTTTTTTTAAATTCTGCAGTATTTGGAAATAATGAAGGATTCAGGTTCAAGATTCTTTTTATTGTCACGTAATAATACATCAAAAAGTAACATACATGATATAATTTAACTTTTTTCTGCCATAAACCTGGCATCCCTAACAGGAGAAAGAGAAGCAATAGAGTCCCTTCAGAGTCACTGAGTATCTGTGGATTTGCCTCCATTGCTCCTGTTGCTTCTGCAGGAGCATAGACTTCCATTTGAATTTTTGGCAACCTGATCTCAGATCCAAATCTCCAATAAGATCAGGAAGCCTTCAGTGGCCTAGGCCCTTCGGGAGCTCTTCTTGTCCTCGGCACTCTCGAAACCCAGCTCCGATGCTTGGTTCCCATGGTCCAGTCTCCATTAGCCTGCGGTCACCGTGAGTCCCTCAGCCACTAAGAGAGATCCTCACTGATCCACTGGCATGATCACCGTCCTGTGAGGTGTAAGTGAAGATCCACAGGCTACCGGTAAGAACTCGTCTCTGCTTCTCCTCAATGGGGAGGGTGCTATCTCCATTTCTGGTGCTCTGCACCAGTCCACAGCACCTTGGAGTCTGCAACCTCTTGTGGCTGCTGCCAAGTGCAGACACCACTATCTTAGGGACAGACCCATGGTTGCAGGGTCCTAATGCTGGCAGCTAACCCATTTGAAGCCTGTATGGAGCCGCTAGCATTAGAACCAGGCAGTTGAACCCTTCGGAGCAGCACTAGTGGATCCATGCTAGCGTCAGTGCAACCATTACTGCAGACCTGGTAGTGCTGCCATTTTAAACAAGCAGATCAGCCAAAGAAGGTAAGAGATTAAAAATGTTTAGATATTTCTGTCCATTCCCACTTCTAGTTTTCAGCCTATAAAGATGCAAACCCCAGATGGAGCACATTCCCAGAGGAACCCATGATTTTGTGGACCACATGTTTGCTCATGCTGTCAACAGCCAGCTCATGCTGGTGATGTTTGACGTTACTCCTGCATTTTATTTGGACTAAATTATTCTTCAGTGGGTTTGGACAATAAGTGTAGGTTAATTGCTTGACTGAGACCAATTGATTAAGCGCACAGCAGGTGCGTTTAATCACTTTAGTGATTAGGATGAGATTGCTGGCTGATTTAAATCAGCTGTCAATCCTTTCTTGGAGCAGGATTTCAGCGCATGATCGAAATGGTTTTTTAATGGAGCATTGAATCATGACTGTCTTCTGGTAGAGGTTTTGTTGCATCAAATGCTATTTGGATCCACTTTTCCACAGGTTATTGTCACCACCAAGACCAGTGCTGATGAAGTGAGTTTACAGTATACACTGGACGGTGCTGGGCATATCATTTCACAGAAGCCTTCTCACATGGGACAAGGTATTCTATTTACATTGAGGTTGTGAGCACGTGTGTGTCTGTTCATGCCAGGTATTCAAGGGTTGAGATTACAACAATGGATCTTCAAACTTTGTGATTAAAAATTAAAGTGAGCAGGGAATTAATTAATTAGTAATAGAGATATCCCAAACTAAATGTCTAATTTTTTAAAAATTTGAACAAGAGAAATCAAAGTTTTAATTGGAGTGTATCGATTTATGATTGGATTTCATAATTATCAATTATATTGACATTCAGGATATTTTAGAAATAGTTTGCATTTTCTAAGAACTATGACAATCTTGGAGTATTCTAAGATCCTTTAAATTATGCACATTACAATGGAAAAATTTGATAAATTTGCATTCTAAGGTACCAGAAAATGAAGATGTCCAGTTAATCTGCTGCAATGATTGATTATTCAAATAAAATCAATGTCCAGGACCTGGGAAGATCTCCCTCAATCTTATTTTTCATCCTTTTTACCTTCTAGAGAGTCCAGTCCTGTCTGACAATGCAGCACTCTCCCTCTGCTTACAAGCCTAAATAGTGTGATCATAGCTCAGGGGCATAATGACCTTCTGATCTGTTTTGCTAGTTCTGATTCAACACTAATGTAAACATGTTGGGTATTGAAAAGTGGCACAGCAATTGTGGGAAAATGATAAAAGGAATTAATAGGCTAGTTACTCCTAAACTTGAAAGTGTTCTCTATGGCCAATTTTGAAATGGATTTTGAACATTTCAATTTTGTTTTGTTGCCTTTTTCGGTTTTTGTGTGAGTCATTTGAAAAATCGTCATTTTATGACAGCTATGTTGTCACTTCCCACTTCTATCACTAGATGGAGCATCACAAAATCCAGAAGGTCCGGATGGCCATTCAAGTTTCTGTAGGATCACACATCAACCGAGGATTATTCAATTTGTTCTTAGTCCATTGGAGATCCAATAGTTCAAGAATTTTTTTTAATGTCATCATTCCTATGGTATTTCTACAGAAGATAAACATTGAAAGTTCATAAATTGCATGGTTTCTTAGCCAGAATACATTTTGGATTTTGCAGAGAAGATTTGACAATCATTTAAACATAGCCTTAAATTGTTTGATTTTCTCTATAGCTAAAGTTAAGTAACTCAGAATATTTTTCCACAGCATCTTCTTTCAATTCCTAAAGGTGAACTCCCAAAGATGGTATAAATTATGCTTTGGGTATGTTTGGAATTAACTCTGTTTTAATAATCCATTTCCTTTCACAGATTCCATTTCACAATTTCTTCTGCTTCCGTGCACTAATCTTTTTTCAAAGAACTCTTAGATGTCAAATATGACTTGTATTTTACAAATATCTGTTCTCTGTCCTCAGCTTACATATTTTAAATGAGTATTAAATTTATCCAATATTGTGGCCTATCAATGTTTTGTTCACCACTGCCGTCTCATATCATGATTTTCTTGTTTTTTTAAGCAAGGGTGCAGATAATGCAGAGGATTTCTATTAGTTCCCATGTAACTTCCCTCAGAATAAAGGTAATCAGTTTCTTATTGATTCATAAGTCACATTATCCTCATTAATAAATATACTTGCTCTCCTCAGAATTGGACAGGTTTAAGGGTCAAGTCATTTGAAATATTTGCCCTCTCCCCACTATTGTTTCTTGTTAATTTCAATTTACTGTCCCTTCCATAGGAACAACTGTGACTGCGCTTAAACTTTTTAAGAATATTCCCGTGAGAAAGCAGTTTTACTCAACTGTCAAAAAATGCAAAGATGAGCTGAAAAAAGTTCATGACCTCCTAATGGCATATGGCATAATAAAACCAGATATTAGATTTATTTTCACACACAATAAGGTAAGAAAAAAATTTATACATTTAAATTTATTGGAGCATCTCAACTTGATCATGGTATTCAGTGATTTTAATTAGTAAAATATTTGGTTCTATGGTGGAAATTTGTGAAATTCAAAATTTAATTTTTTTTCTTTTGTTTCTCCCAATTTTCTTTGAACTTGATATGCTGCACATTTTGGAAGATATTTGCTCAAATATTTCGAGGTTAAAGCATAGTCTCTGTACATAATAATTTAAGTTGGTGCATATTTTTTTTAATGGGTCCTTTCAGATTCTGGCATGGCCACAACGTCACGAGTCTTCCATTTGTGTTAACTTGCGGACTCTTGGTCTAAATTGTAACTTGTTCACAGCTTTGGGGCTAGTTTTGTTGTCTGCTCTTGTTCATTTGTAATATACTCCTCTTGTTAGCCACCTCTGATAAATTGAGTTGGACCCAAGCTTTGTTGTTACTGCGAAAACCAGATGGATTTTTGCCTTTTCCTCGTTTGTGCTAATTCTTTCCATTGTCATTTGTTTATATTGTTTGTAAAATGAGCGGAATTAAGGAATAAGGATATTGATAATGACTCCTTTGCTGGCATGTGGACCAGAATTTTTTGGTTTAAATATTGCAATCATATTGGCTGTGATTATAGAAGCTGTCTATCTATGTTATCCTGCATGAATTGGAAAAGGTCTGTTCATCTCTTGTCCTTACGATTATGCTACAAAGTATGTACTGTAATAATTCACCAGATATTCAAAGAGCCAGATTTAAAGAGCAACATTTAAGAGCTTTTGTAGTTGTGTTTAAATGTTGAGCAATGCAATATGATGTTTGCAGAGGCCACAGAGTTTCTGTTTGTTTTGTTCTTGGCTGGTTTGCCATGAAGATGGTTTGGAGAGAGTTTGGCAATCCAAAATGATTTTTTGTCGTTTGGGGTACTTGCTGGTGAGTGGAGGTTCGTAGATGTTGAGGCACAGTTTATTGTTTGACTGTGCCCTTTTTCTGTTTTTTATGGGCACATCCTCAGGTCATGGGTTCTTACTAAAAAATATTCAAGTAATGTTGTTTGCATTTTTGTTTTAACGTCCAATTAGATACCGGTAGTCCTAGACTTCTGACCTACGTGAGTTACGTCCATCCGCACACACAACCAATTTTTTTTTTTAAAAAACCTCTACGCATATGCATGTACTATATAGGGCCATGTGCACCATTGCCATTCAGTAGATGCACAAAAAAAATGGCAAATGAGGAAAAACTTATCCCTTTTTGATAGAGCTGCTAAGAGACCGAGGAAAACCATAACTTTGCAGGTAAAAATCTTGAATGAGGAGGATGTGTTTGACAAGATTGGAGAGAATATTGGTAGTTGACATTGAAGATGTGGAAGAGTTATTGGATTTTGAATCAAAGAAATTGACCAATGAGGACAACTTCGAATTAGAAGAAAAATCCATTGCAGAGGTGGAAAAGAGGAAAGAGAGAGAATGAAGAACCACAGAAGATCTTCACCAGAATGTTGAAAGATTTGCCAAGATTGATCACCAAATTGAGGGCACTTTAAGTTCTTATTATCAAATTTATGATTGGGGGGGAAAAAAATATAGTGCAAACGAAATTAAGCATGTTCTTTTAAATATCCTTCTTCAAACCCCTGCCCATTGACCCATGAAAGGTGGTGAGGAGCCACAGCCAAGTAGCAGTACAAGTGCAGTGATAGGATCAAATTCAGATGAAGAGACTTCTGATTAAAGTTGAAATGTTGACAATCTTTATTAAAACCATAGGTATTGTACAGTACAGAATTACTACAGTATTAAAAGTACTGTATATGTTGAGATTCTTTATTAATTACTTGAAGTTCATATGTTGTATATCTTTATTAAAGGTTCTGAAATACGTGTTGAGAATCATCATTTAAAGGTTCATTTGTTGAAAACATTTTTGAAAAATTGTCTCAGGACCTGGTTTGGACTTGTGACCAATTTGAGTTATGACCAATCCTCCAGTCCCAATTACGGTCATATGTCCAACTTATGTGAAGTCTCCACGCTTTCAGTCAAACTGTATCACAGATGAATTTATCCAAATTAAATGTCATGTCTTTCCATTCTTTGTGAAATTTAATTTTGGCAAGTACGTTGTTTCACTGGGTTGAACAGCTGCTTTTAGTGCTTTGATTTAGAGAATTGTACAAATTTGTTGGTGCAATTTCTTGAGTTGTGACCATTGAGGTTTCTGGTTTTCCTGGCCAGAATAAGTCGAATGCTCATGAAACCCAATCACTATGCAAGTTGTGAACAAATCTGTTGCCTTTTGCTGCTTGCTTTCAAAAAGATGTTGGATGTGGAAGAGTGTGATCTGAGTATGATGGAAACATTGCTAATGTTTTGACATCTGTAAAGGTGCTTTTTTTCTTTTTAATTTTGTTTAGACATAGAGCAAGGTAACAAGCCATTTTGACCCACATGTCCGTGCCACACAATTAACCTACAACCCCCACTATATTTTGAATGGTGTGAGGAAACCAGAGCCCCTGGGGAAAATTCGTGCAGCACGGGAAGAACATCACTCTTTACAGACAGCACAGGATTCGAATCCTGGTCCCAATCATTGACACTGTAAATGCATCGCGCAAACTGCTCTATACCAAACATTTCAGTAGGGATGAAAACCCTTCCTGGAATCACAATGCAATTAAATATAATGTGGTCAAGAAAGAATGGTTTACACCACACATGTCAAACTCTGGCCCGCGAGCCAAATGTAATTATTGGCCTGCAAGATCATATTAAATATATATTAGAGTTGGCCCGCTGGCCGCCACGCCAGTATAGCGCATGCACACTGAAGGTGAAAATGAAGACGCCGGAGGTGTGGAGGGATCTCCGAGTCCCGAATCCCGGGGATTGGAGCGCCGCACTCAGCCCGCCCGGCTCCCGGACACACAGACGCGGCTGGAGTTGGGGACCATCCTCGCTGGGTCTGCGCTTCAGCGGCGGCGCCGGACCGAACGTCTCGTTGGCGATGCCTCACTCCGTGTGCAGCGGACCCTGCCTCCCGCTCCTTTTGTTGGAGACGAGCCCGGCGCCGTGAGATCACAGTTTAATCCCTCTCCAACCATGGGAGGGGGGTGGGAGCAACGCGCTCTTCTCAGCCAATTCCTCCACCGCCCCGGACGCCGGCGTTTCAACGGGGGTTCGGGTGCCTTCGTCAGGCGACCGACCTGTTGGTCCAAGACAAGGGGAGAGCGTACAAGCTCCACACAGACAGCACCTGAACTCGGATGAACGTGGAGCTGCGACCCCACATTCCACATCAGGACTGTGTGTAAGATTGGGAGCAATGAGACGGAAGCTTATTTTGTTCCTGTGATTTAAGCCTTTCTTGGGGGGTGGGGTCCTTCTCTGACCACTTGCCTAACAATTAACCTAATCAGATGTGGAGTTACCACAATACAACAGTTCTCAACCTTTTTCTTTCCACTCGCGTCCCTGTGCCATTGCTCTGTGATTAGTAAGGGATTGCTTAAGGTGGTCTGGGTGGAAAGAAAAAGTTTGAAGACCACTGCTTTAATCATCCCTCATTGACTCGTCATGTGCACGGTTTCAGAACGCTAAAGGAAATGGGCCAATGACAATGAAAGAGTTTATCCAAAACTATTATTAAACATTTATTTTAATAAGAAAATGTTTAATATTACATATGTTGAAAGAAGAGATAACATGCAGATGTTATTGAAAATTTTCAATAAATATTTAGTTCGGCCCTCGACTTAGTCCAAGTTTTTAATTTTGGCCCTCCGTGAATTTGAGTTTGACACCCCTGGTTTACACTCTTTAGAGCAAGAATTTGATCAGCAGATACTTAAAGAGGCTTTCCTTAAGTTTGCTCAATTTTATTCATAAATCACTATCTTTAGTTTGTTGACATTCCATACAAATCATTTCATGAAGCAGTTAATTTAGTTTTGACAATTAGTTTTTAAGGAGCTCTGCTGCCAAGAGATTGTTAAAATGCCGGTATTATTTTTGTTGCCAGCAAAGCAATGTAAGAAAAGCTTAGATATTTATCTTGAATCCACCTTCCTGGTTTAGATAAGTGTATTTTAAAAACAAATGTTACAGGGGGTAATTATCTGTGCAATAAATTTATATTTATTTCTGAAAAGCACCTTGCGCAGAAGAATAACCGGTCTAGAAACAGGAATTCTCAGAGCTGTGAATGCTCCATCTACAATGTCTGGGATTGTAGTGGAGAACCCATTAGAGTGCGCTGCCCAGCACTAGGGAATGATATTGGGGGGGCGAGTCAGGACCTGTGGCTGTATACATGATTAGATTCTGTGCAAGGCCTACATCAGATAGGAAGTTGTGGATTTGTATGATGGATTTAGAAGGGCTGAGAAAATCACTAGGGTTTCCCTTTCCTCTAGTGACAACGTTCACCAGGAATATTGCTTAAATAGGCCTCAAAGAATTGAAGATCCTTTCCATCCAGCACACTTTTTTACCCTCACCAACAAGAAGGAAGTACAGGGGCATCAAAATCAGGACTGCCAGGCTGGGAAATGGCTTCTTCCCACAGGCTGTGAAATTGATGAACAGCAACCTGTAACTGAGTAAATCATACCAAAATATTTATTATAAATTATATCTTTGCGTATATATGTTATTATTTTATAGAGGTGCTCCTCAACTTGCAATGGTGTTAAATAGAAAAAAATCATAAGTTGAGAAAGAATACCGCACCTACCAATTTTTTTATTACATTTTGAATACCTTAATTCCACACTGAAAAAGACCATTACTTTCGAGACTGTGTTGCATTGTTGAGCCAGCATTGCAAGAGAGTATGCTGTACAATACTCTCGCGCGATGCTGCCTTCAGTCAGCATCACGAGAGTAGTGTACCGGATATCACAAGCACAGGAACAGATCTGAAATTGAAATTACAGATTTGATCAATCGTAACTTCGAAAAATTGTAAATCGGACTTTTGTAAGTAGGGGAGCACCTGTATTGTGTATGAATAAGTGTGTACCATGATCTGGAGAAAAGCTGTTTCATCAAGATGTATATGTACTGTTCTTATCAGTTCTGCTAGTGGTTCTATAGTTAATGAGAACAGTGAGGGAGATGGTGGACATCCCTGCCTTGTTGATCTGCTTAATTTAAATTGGTTTGATATATATAGATATATAAATATATAGATATTTAAATCCATTTACTGTCACTTGCGCCAATGGTCCCTTATATAATGCTTTAATCCAATTAATATATTTCTCTGGTAGGTTGAATTTTTGTATTACTTTGAATAAATAATTTCATTCTACTCTGTCAAAAGCTTTCTCTGTGTCTAAAGCAACCGCTACTATTGGAGTTTTGTTTCCTTGTACTGCATGGATTAAGTAAATGAATTTACAGATATTGTCCGTTGTTTGTCTTTTTTTAATAAATCCAGTTTGGTCTAGTTTTACTATTTTTGGTACACAGTCGGCCGATCTGTTTGCTAATAGTTTTGCTATTATCTTATAATCTGTGTTAAGTAGAGATATTGGTCTATACGATGCTGGTGTTACTGTAATTACTGTAATTATTGCTGTTTTGCATGAATCTGGAATGTTTTATGTTTTTTCAGTCTGGTTCATTACTTCCAGGAGAGGAGGAATTAATAAGTCTTTAAATGTTTTATAGAATTCTATTGGAAGTCCATCCTCTCCCAGTGTTTTATTGTTCGGTAGTTTTTTAATATCTCCTGTATTTCTTCTATTTCAAATGGTTTTATTAATTTATTTTGCTCTTCTTTGTAATTTTGGTAGTTCAATTTTAGTTAGAAATTCATCTATTTTGTCTTCTTTCCCTTCGTTTTCAGTTTGATATAGTTTATTCATAGAATTCCCTGAAGTTTTCGTTGTTCTCAGTTGGGTTTTCTGTAATTTGTTTGTCCTTTTTCCTTGATGCCAATACCGTTCTTTTAGTTTGTTCTGTCTTAAACTGCCACGCTAGTATTTTGTGCGTTTTTTTTTCCTCCTAGCTCATAATATTTCTGTTTTGTCTTCATTATGTTCTTCTCCACCTTGTATGTTTGTAGTGTTTCATATTTTCTTGTCTGTCAATTCTCTTTTTAGTTGTATCTTCCTTTATTACTAATTCTTTTTCTGTATTTATTTCCCTTTCCAACTGTTCTATTTCTCGATTGTAGTCCTTCTTCATCTTAGTTACATAACTTATTATCTGTCCTCTGATGAATGCTTTCATCGTGTCCCATAGTATAAATTTATTTTTCACTGATTCCATATTTATTTCAAAGTACATTTTAATTTGTCGCTCAATGAATTCTCTAAAGTCCTGTCTTTTAAGTAGCATGGAGTTTAATCTCCATCTATACATTCTTGGTGGGATGTCCTCTAGCTCTATTGCCAATAACAGGGGTGAGTGATCTGATAACAATCTAGCTTTATATTCTGTTTTCTTAACTCTTGAATGTGGGCTAATAACAGGAATAGGTCTATCCTTGAGTATGTTTTATGTCTACCCGAATAATATGAATATTCCTTTTCCTTTGGGTGTTGTTTCCTCCATATATCCAAAAGTTCCATTTCCTGCATCAATTTTAATTATAAATTTGGTTACTTTGTTCTTTCTGTTAGTCTTTTTTCCAGTTTTATCCATGTTTGAGTCCAAATTAAGGTTAAAATCCCCTCCTATTAGTATATTCCCTTGGGTATCTGCGATCTTCAAAAAGATACCTTGCATAAATTTTTGATCTTCTTCATTAGGTGCGCATACATTGAGTAAATTCCAAAATTCTGAATATATCTGACATTTTATCATTACATACCTCCCTGCTGGATCTATTATTTCCTCTTCTATTTTGATTGGTACATTTTTATTGATTAATATAGCTACTCCTCCCTCCTACCAAGTCCATTTTAAGTGAACTTTTACTGAAATACTGTAGGTGGCAGCAACACTGCAGTGCAATCTCTATTTTGAAGGAAAACTTTTACACAAACGATGGAAATTTCAAGAACAAATATTTTACAATTTATAAATTAAGAAATCACATTTCTGGCCTATACAGTGGAGCAAAAGAGAATTTTTGTGGTTATGGTTGATTTTCAATTATGCAAAACTATTTGTGTAGGATAAATGGAAAACATTGATAGAATGATAGAAATCCAAAATTAAAAATCAATTTTCTAAAAGCACCCAGGAAAGGAATTGGTAAAAGCTTATTGATCAGAAGCTTTGAGTCTGTTTCTCTCTCCACAGATTCTGCATGATATGCTGAGTATGATGAGCACTTTCTCTTGCTATTGAGTGTCATAGTCATACAGCATGGAACGTGTCCTTTGGTCCAACGTGTCCATGCCAACCATGTTGTTCTGGGCTGGACCCATTTGCCTGCATTTGGTCTATATGTTCTGTCCCTTTTCTGTCCGTATATCTAACTGCCTTTTGAATGTCGTACCCACATCTGAAGTTCTCTTTGGTAGCTCGTACCAAATGCAGACTCTCTGTTGGGGGGGGGGGGGGGGGGGGGGGGGAACTGCCCCTCAGGACCCTCTTGAAATTCTCACCTTGAACCTATGCCCTTTAGTTCTTGAATTGTCTACCCTGGTAAATTGACTGTGCGCATTCATTTTATCCATGACCCTCATGATTTAATAAACCTCTATAAGCTCATCCCTCAATCTCCAGCTTTCTAGGGGGATAAAGACCCAGTCTATCCAACCTCTTTCTAGATTATGTGGTTCCATTTTTTGAATATTGTCATCATTGAATAACAAAATGAAACCTGTTTCTTAGCATGCCTGCAGAGGGTCCCAAATCTCTAAGATTAAAACACCTTGGAAGTCCAGTAAGTTAACAGCTTGTCAGATATGGAGTGAAACACAAGTGAAACTCCAGCAACTGCCTACATTTTGCTCATGCCTTGATGTAGGGCTCAGGCCCGAAATGTTGATTATGTATCTTTATCTTTGCTACATAAATTGTATGTACTGTGTGACTTGCTGAGTTTCTCCATCATTGTTTTTAAAGCATGTCAAATATGTTCACCAGTGAATTTTGCTTTTCCGCAAGAAATTGGTTGGTCTTTATCCAAAGAATGTGGTAATTGCTTGCATAAACTAATGTATTTAAGGGAAAATTAGATAACCACATGAAGAGAAAGGAGTACAAGTCTGTAGTGCCAAGAGTTGAGTGTAACTTCAGAATGTTGATGCTTTTGTGGCATATATACAAAAGCTTACAACATGTGGCCAAAATGGCATATTTCAGTGTTGAAAATACTGTATAATCCAATATAATTAAAGAAAAATAACAATCTATTTTGCAAATTTTTTTAAATTTGAAATTAATGGTAGAATATATCTTGTTCATTTTTTCTTTTCTGCAGTCTTGCACAATCTTGCCTAGATTGTTTGATTAATTTGTTAGAATGCCAGAGCAGTATGCTTCCAGAAGCCAAAATCAATTTAATGTCTACTCAAGCATTCCAAGACCATATGCTGTTCTCTATTCAAGTCACATGGGGAGATCAGTAGTAAGTTACACTGTTCTGTTAGTGGTATGGAGAAAGCAAAGTGAAGACATCTTTATAGCAATGTTGCTAAAAGTAGAGTGTCTTCTCTCTCCTTATAAATTGAATGCATGTTCTAAAATGGAACATTCGAGAACCACAAGCTAGCATAGGAACAAACAATTGCCAATGCCATTCTTGCAAGCTTCATCAACATCAACCTTCTGAGATGTGTTTTTCGCATCTTTCTTGATAAGGAGCATTTTTGTCATTTTTTAAAAATTAATCAGCTGAATGAATCTAAACTTTAATGTTCATACATTGAACAAAAACAACAATCTATGATGAAATCATACATTTCTGGCTAGTTACTGGGATTAGAAATAAATCAATCCTAGTGACACTTTACAGATGTCAATTGGTAGTTAATGCTGACTGAGGAAAGTCACTAATCTTTCCCTGAAACCTTGGTAATAAGTTTAGTCCTTCTCAGGAATTTACTAAGTGTTTTGAGAACACCATATTTTCTTGTGGAATAATCTCAGGATATTAGAGGGAGAATATTCATATGATAAACTTTGAATTAGAAATCCTTATTTCATACCAAAGCTGTCATTCAGTAGCTCTAGGTAGATTTGGTTTCATGTGTTTTGATGATCGGGTTTCAAAGTTGCAAATTAATATTTGGATCATTGTCAAACTAAAACCATTAAATTCCATTGATCTTTTAACAAAATTATTCCCTTTGCTACTGTGATTTATGCCCATGTCTGGGTGCACAAACATTTTACCAATAATAGCCAGCAGTAAAGTTAGACAATTGAACCCAATGGCTTATTTCTATAACTTTAGGAGCTGTTTTCACAGTGAAACCACACTGCTTGTTTCTTTTTAATTGCTTTATTCCAGGGTTTGATAGATATGCCATGAACTATATTCCAAAACTTATTTTTTTTATTTAATTGTGGGATTGAATGTAATTTTCCATTTTCTCTGAAGATGGTTGCAACATGAACAAATACTTGTCCTCCATTTGTTGCAAACATTTTGAAAATGGAGAATGTAAAGAACAACACTGCCCTTTGTTTTGCAAAAATACATAGAAGCCCCAGTTTACACAGTAATTCTAATTCCATAGAAGCCCCAGTTTACACTGTAATTCTAATTCCATATTGAGCTAGTAACCTAACGCTAATATCCTGGATGCTAGAATGTGGTTTCATGTCATGCATGTATCAACGCTATTTGTGCTTTCCGGTTATGTTTTCCTGAATAGAGACACATTCACTGAGTACCACGTGGTCCTGGGTGGCTTGTAAATACCATAATGTATGAATGGTGTTACTCCTTTTAGTATTTTTGTCATTATGCTGTTATTTTTTATTGCTGTAGTCAATGTTGTCTAAGAATTGATTTAAAATCTGAAGAAGCCATCAGAACAATTTTACGTATTTCAGTTGTTTTTATTGTTGTGCTATTTTTATTTCCTAAATTCCAAATGACTCAGCAAATCTATCAAAAACGTGTATATCCTGCAATGAAACTAAATACTCAAGACCAGTTTAACTTTGTGTCAAATTAAGGGAATTATTTTTGATTGTCTTGCAATTTTCTATGATTATTATCATAAATGACTAACTTCTTTAATTTGCTCAGACAAGTTCCATTAAAACTCTGCTAATCTACCACATCTAAAACATTAGTGGTGCTGTGTTAGCAGATTTATTAGACTGTCAGGCATTATTCTATTAATATTCCATTTTAAGTCACATTTTTAAGAATAGAGTAGTAGAATAATAATATTTCTAGTGAATGTGTTTATAAAGGATTGTGAATAAGTAACCAGGTAAGTATAAACTGAATGGGAGAGTCAGGGCTACACATGGACCATTTGGGTGCTGGGGCCCTGGTGAGGGGAAGGTCAGTGAGGCAAGCATGACTTGGTATCCCAGATGATAAACTATCAGGGTTGCCAAATGGTCAAATGGTGTTAATTGGAGTTCTTTTCATTTGTGTAGCGAGTTAAACATATTAAAATATTTCTTGTTGATAAATAAGATTGGTGAGGAAGAGTCACTGAGGACAAGGAGAGATAGAGTGAATTTGGGAGGAAATTTCAAAGCTTGTGCCCAGACAGCTGAACCAAAGCCATCAATGGGAATGTGTGAGAGTTCAGACTTTGAGGAAATCTCAGGTGGTTGGAGAGCTGACAAAGTGAGGGAGGAAGCATCAGAAAACAATCTTGATTGAGGTGTTGCTGGATTATGAGTCCGTGTTTAGACCAATGAGCACTGAAAGCTTTGCTTATTTTGAAGCCCTTTTTCTTGTGGTTTGCGTAGAATTTCTTCTTAACCACTAGTCATCCACATCATTGCAATAAACTACCTTTTTGTATTCTTTCCTTGTACTTGTAAAATATGGTGAAATGGGTCTTTCTGATGTGCAATTTTATGAAACTGCAGATGACTTGACTGAAACAGACCTAAATTTAGTGATAGGATTTGATTCCCTGCCATTATATTTCAGGCAGTTGTATGGCAAAAAGCCAAGGTGTCAGATCACAAAATGGCCCTGTTAACAGTTCTAGGAACTGCTGTGATGGTCAGCATGGTACCTATCCAACATCGTGAGCAAGAACCTGAGGTTAGTATAAGGTTACAATGATTATACTGGGAGGTGGGGGTGGAAGAAGAGAGAAAAAAAATCAGTGCTCAGCATTTTGTTGCAATTACCTTAGTCAACAATCTTTCACTTTGTCTATTGTTTGAAAAAATGTTAATATGTTAAGTATAATTTTGCTCAGTATTTTGATTGTACAGAATTTAACTTATGGGAAGTATGAACATTTTTGAACTTTTTGAAATGTTAATCAGTACTTTGGTGGTTTCCCCTTTATTTCTAGCATAATGTTTTACATTTTTAAACATTCACAAACCTGAAATCTGGTTTCTGGAAAAGATTTTTTCCTAAACTTATCAAACTTGTGAAATAATATTGACTTTGCATTCCCTATCAGGGGAGTATTTCAGAGAGCCAGGCAGGCACTTAAAAAAAAATTTGTGAAGAGATGATTAGACAATTGTGCTCAATATATGGCTGAAATTCCAATTGGGCAAAAATGCTTCACTGTTAAGACTGGAATCAACAAATCATTCTCTTGACATATTCCAACATGTACTTTGTTAAAATAAGTACAGTTTCCTATTAGAAAGTAAAACTAAAGGTCTAGAGAATAAGAAATTTTGTACTTTTTTTTAAAAACAAATTCAGATGATATTCTAAGAGCTGTCTATAATTTCCTGTCATTAGGCACCTACTGTTATCCAGTAAATTTAGGGGCTCCATTTCATGCTGTAATTATGATTTGCATTTCTTTATCCAATTTGTTTTAATAGCAGATTTCAGATTTATTGTCAGAATACATATGACATCACAGGCAACCCTGAGATTCTCTTTTTCTGTCGGCAAGGTAGAATTACCACTTACTGGTAGTGCAAAAAAAACTGTCCACGTGTAAACGAATGTAAACAAACTGCAATAAAGAGAGGAAAAACCATCATTAAAGTGCAAAAGTAAAAGTCCCTGATTGAGTTTATTGTTGAGGAGGAAGGGTTTATTGCTTATGGTGGAGGGGCAGTAATTCTTCCTGACCTGGTGGTGCAAGACAAGGCAATATCATTCAAATAGCTTGCTCCTGGCTTTACCAATGTCATGAGATTTGTGGAAGAGGGTCTTGTGAACTTAATGGACCATGAATGTGAACAAAATTAACACCTTTATGCTTCCTTTGAATGTTTCAAGCAAAGATTGGTGGGGAGAGGGGTTAATTGGGTTGGAAGTGGGAAGTTGGGGCAGGTGGGTGTACATTACCAAATAATATTTGTATGTGCTTTCACTGGGGGTTATCAAAGGAAATTTGTATAGATGAGGCTCCATTTCTTGCAGCCAACAAGGAAAAACTGACAAGAAATTCTTAAAGGAATAAAATCACAAAAACAATAATTACTTTCTGTAGCATTGCATTAAATTCACTACTGAGAGAAACCTGTTTACAGAAGGGTATCACCAGCAACAAGGCTAACATTATTACCCATTTCCACTTCCCCTTGGCAGTGAGCCAACCCTTGAAGCTTGACATCCTTCTGGTGCTGTTAGATGTTGAGTTGCAGGGTTTGGACCCCTCGATATTGAAAGACCAACAATCTATTTCCAAGTCAGGATAGTGTGTTAATTTGTTTAAATTGAATTTATCTATTATTTCATTATTCTTCTTGTCATTCTATGCTTATGTACTCCATTTGTATCTCCATCCATTTGTCAATCCTCCTGGTGTTTTGTACCCACAGTTTATTGTCATTAATTTGATACATTGAGCACATTTAGATACTTAACCAATTTATGCCCATGTTGAAATATGCTACTTGTCAACAAAACAGAGATCCAACAAATTCCAAAGGCATACCACATTTTTGGGCATGTAAGAATCATCTGTATACCCCTTTGTTACCATTTTGCTCTAACTATAAAAGCTTTGAGAGTGTATGTCCATTCCTTGATAAATGGACCACCATCCTTGATGTGAATGTTCAGCAGCCTGCTGATAAAGAAATAAAAAAACAGTAGCCATTTGCCTGAAGAAGGCAGCCCATGTCGATAATGGCTCCCCATCATACTGCTCAAGTTCTTGAAGCCCACCACTTCCAGGTTCAAGAACCGTTTTGATTTGCTACAGCTATTGGACTTTTGAACCTCCCTGAGGTATCCTGACCATAAATTTCTATGACACCATCAAAACACCTTTCTATTGAAACATCACTTTTTTTAAAAACACTAACTGCAACTGTGAATTTTTCTTTTTCTGATTCATGCCCCCATTATGATGCGTGGAACCTGCTCATATTTGATATTGTGTCATGGATGTTTATGATGGCTTTTCTGAAAGAAAAACATTATTCTTAACCCCCTCCCACCACAATGCCCACCAGAAATTCTGCTGTTAAGCTGGTTTCTGGAGTCCAACTGCTCTTTAGCATCTTGGAAAACAAGTTGTTAGGAATTGACAAATGTGTTCTGACTCTAACATGGAACCTTCACTAATTGCAAAAATAACTAGGGAAACATTGAAGCCTGTCATTTATGTTTTAATTTGGTAATTATTTCCAAATATATATAATGAACAATGACAAGCTGCTTATACATAGTGCGGAAGCAAATTATTTTTCAACTGCTAATGGCATTTTTTTTAAAGGGTTTTGTAAGGTAATGTGTTGGAAAAACATGTTTTTCTATTCTGAGTGATTAGATAATCATTCATTCATTTGCACTCCATTCCATTTAATACATAACTCTACATTTTTTTCATAAAGCCTGATTTCTCACCAATTGATATTGTTGGAGATATTTTCTTGTAACAAATATAATCTTAAACCATTAGACTCATTCTTATCATGAAAATGCTAATTTGCTTGATCAGATACAATTCAAAGATTGTTTCATATTCTCTTCATTGGTTTGAAATAGCATAAATACAAAACCAAGCTTCTAATAGTTTAAGTTGCAATTTCTTTCCCCCAAAATAAGTACTTACCCCTACTGGGAAACCTTTGACACTGCCCTCTAACCTGCAGTACTATCAATTTATACAATTTTTCCCCAAGGATTTTGCAACCGACCTCAACTGCTGGCATTTTTCTTGGCTTCAAAAGTGCAGAGAACAAGCTCGGTAAATTTCTTCACAGCAGTATTATAAAGGCAAGTTGAAATCCTGAGTAGAGTTCTACATGGTAGTAACACAACTCTGGAAGTAATTTAACAGCGGCACAGAATTCTGGCCCATTGGTTCACAGGTAAAAGTTAAAAATCCCACCATAGTTATGAAATAAAACTAAATAAAGTAACACTAACCATGAAATGACTGGTTTAAAACCCATCCAATTCACTAATTTGCAGGTAAAGAAAGCTCTTGTCTGTACCTGGTCTATTCATAATTCCAGACTTGCCACCTTTTTGGGCAGTATGGAAGGCAAATAAATGTTGGTGTACTTGAATAATTTTAAAAAAAGAATGGATCCGGTCATGTAGAATAACAACAAAAGTGGTTATGCCAGCTGCACTGAATTTGGAACAAAATATGCACCTCACTCAAAAACTTTAGTATTGGATGTATATAAAAGTTAACTCTTCACTATAGCATCTTTAGTAAAGATGTGTTACTTCTCAAAGTGTTGTAAAACTAGATTTAAAGGTTTGAAGTAGCTCCTGCAATGGAAACTTAAGCTCTCAGCTATTGTAGCAAAATGAGAGGATGACCTCATTTGTATCTCACTGGGTGTCATGACCAAATCCACGATGCACAGTGGCTGAGAGATTGGGATGTAGCAAGATCAGCTGCCACAGATATGAGATCATTCTTTTCCAGTTGAGCACAAAAGAGTATATCAATATGTCAAGTGACAGGAATGGGAGGTTTTGTTGGTGCAGGGTATATGGGAACAGAGGATTGTGGGTGCTTCCTGGTTGATGGCAGCTTATTTCAAAATAGAAAGGCATTATCCAAGATGAAGGAACCATTTGTAATAGCAACTTGTTGGGTGTCAGGAAAGGAACCTGAATGGTCAGAATCTCAGAGGTAACAGCTGATCTCTTTCAATGACAGAATGAACTTGGAGTGGGTATGCATGAAGATGGGAGAAAATAGAAAGAGATGTTAATATTTGCAGATGACTTTGGTCAGTAGCCCATTTAAACATTGACTTTTCACTGATGCTGATCCACAGGTACTCTTGCTTCTTATATCAAAGAAAATGTTCAGCATTTCAAATTCCTAAAAAACAACAGTAAAACCCCTGTTATCTGGAATTTGAGCAGTTGGCAGCGTCAAGCAACCAGCTAAAAGTTGTAAAAAATAAATAGGTTAAAAAAAATACAGACATTTAGAATTGGTGAACCTTGCCGTTAGTTCGTCAATCATGCAATACACAATCTTAAGCAACCAGAAAATTCACTTTTATCTGGCATCTACCAATCAGTATAGGTGCCAGGTTTTGTTTTAAACTGTAATTTGGCAAATGTTTCTACGTGTGATTTTTTTTTTTTTTACATTCCAAAATATTTGTTTGAAAAAATTGCAAAATTTGTACCTATTGCAAGTAGTGATTTCTGACTGTGCTTTAGGTTTGTATTTGATGAGTCCAGAATCTTGTACCAATTCTATAAAGTTAGCATTTCCTTTCTCTGTCCCAGTAAAAAGACATGTTTACATAGATATCCAAGTCAGTTTGTACCATGTTCGTACTTGTCCATTTCTTCCAGAATTATTCATAAATGTTAGCTATTGGTTTGCAATTTAGTAACATTTTAATTTGCTGTAAGTTGATGGAAATAGTTACAGCAAGCAGTAAAACAAAATTTAAGTGAATCATTGTTTCTGTTCCAGTTGGAAAAACAAAGTGTGTAATGGTTGCTCTCTAAAGGGAAGATGAAGAGCATAGGGGGAGGGTCATTTTGAACGGAATCTGTGCAGGCCAGAAATGACAGACCAGCTGCTATTTTTTTTTTATAAATCTTTCACGATGAATGTATCGGTCACATTGTAAACCATTGGTTCATAAAATCTAATTTATCACTTCTGACAGATGTTTTCATTCTGACCTCTGTGTTTACTCAGTAAATAGTTTTTGCCTTTACCCTTTGCCTTGCATACATTCCAGCATTCAGTCACGTGTTGGAAACATGTGGTAATTACTACTAATGTAAACAAATACTAATTTGCACAATTAGTAAAATTCAGATAATGGAAACATGGAGCAAAATAAAAGAAAATATTGGGATACTTTTGGTAAAATTTTACTTTTGGTAAAATTGTACTGCTGGTAATTCTGTGAAATGATACCTATCTGCTTGCAGATATAGTATGTGGATAATTTATTTTTTGAAAAAAATTATTAATTTTCAGTAATAAATTTGTACAGTACAATTATAGAATATGCTACAGAGAAGATAAAGAAAGCATTAAGAGAATAATCATACATATGAATTCCCAAACCACAACCATAATAATAAAGAATGGAAAAACCCTCACCCTAAACAAGGTTGAAAGTTAATATTGATGAGACAAAGTAGCTTACTCTGAAGTGGGACAACATAATGCTAAAGTTTTATATTAATAATAAACCTAGAGACTATTGTAGTAGTCCATGAACGGGCCCCCATAATCTTTGGAATCTAATGTTTGAGTCATTAATTGCTTTTTTCCAAATTTAAAAAGCAGACATTACATCCCTTAGCCATTGTGCATGATTAGGTGGGGTATTATCTTTCCACTTAATCAAAATAGCATATCTGGTCATCAACTAAGTCACGGAGAAAATGCAACATTTAATTGGAGTTGGTAAAACGTCATCTTATCCAAGAGTTCCAAATAGAGCAACTAAGGGATTTGATTCTAATTTTAAATTGAGAATCACCAATAATGTTTGAAAAACTTCTCTCCAATATTTTTCCAAACTGCTGCACATCCAGAACATATGAATTAAAGAAGCATCACCAGTTTTCCATTTATCACAATGAGGATTTATGTCTGAGTAAAAATGAGATAATTTCTCTTTAGATCTGTGGGCCCTATGTACAACTTTGAATTGCAGCAGGCAATGGCGAGCTCAAAGAGATGTAGTGCTATTGAGTTTGAAAATGGAGTCTCAAACTTCATTGGACAGCGAAAGATTCAAAACCAGCTCCAAGGCATGCGTGGATAGTTTTAATGAGGTGAATGTAATATTTGACTTTTTTTTTGCCATAAGGAATATTTTGTAAAAAAAAAATGAGAAAATGCAGCTCTTTCACCTTGCCAGGTTGCATCCCTAAGAGGGAATTAGATAATGGGTCTCTCTTGTGCATTTTTTTGGTTTGACTTCCCAAAATGAAAGATCTGAGCATTTGCTTCTAATTTACCCCTGTGATTCAGATGGCTCTTGGTGGATAATTGTTGCGAACAAGGTTCTGCTCTGAAACATTATGCTAGGAAATCAATTGATTTACTGAATTTGTGTTTTATTTATATCCATATTTACAGATTTTCCTCAGTGGTTTTCTTCCCAAACCAGGTTCTAATCCCTCCTCAGTGAGTCTCACCACCCCTGAAAGAAGTTTTATTTCTGTGAACTCCAGACCTGTCCACCACAAGAAAATATTAAAGGTAGGTGAGCAACTTTTTTTTTTAAACTGAATTTTCTTGTGTGTTCTAAATGTACTTGAAGAATATTGACTATCTTAAAATAATGTAGTTCAATAATCCTCTTTCATGTGTGCTACAGTATTAGATGTATGTAAATCAAATCTTGACATATGATTGTATTTATTTGTATCTCAACATACAAGGATCTGAAGGGCAGTTTGAATTTCATTTTTGTTGTTGTTTTACATACTCCTCGTGTTTGCATGGGTTTCCTCTGGGTGCTCAGGTTTCCTCCATTCCAGAGAAAAGACTTGGGGAGATGGTAGATTGATTGATGACATGGATGTAATTGGGTGGCATGGGTTCGTGGGCCAGAAAGGCTTGTTACCATCCAAATTAAAATAAAAACTTAGTAATTTGATAATATACATGAAAATGCAAAGAGTATTACATGTAACATTTAAGATTTTATTGGAGTTGTGACAATTCCAAGTTTGAAATTAATTGGCTGCAATTTCAATATTTACCCTGAAGACTACTTCAAATATATCTGGTTAAAATAATAACTCATTAAAGTTGGATAATAACTCAATAAAGTTATTATTTCTGCAAGAGGGACTGAATATACTATGTAGCTCCAGTAAAATTTAAGTTGTACCTTTTAAAGGTTTTTTGTGTCTTACTACTAAAAATGAGTAAAATGTCCGTGAAATACTGAGTCAAAAATACTGAGTCAAACACAGATGTGAAGATAAACCGATTGGAAAAGCTATTTATTTATTTATTTAAATCATCGTTTCTTTTGCAAAGTATTGCTTCATTTTATGCCAAAGCACTGGATACATTTCTCAATACTTATTTGTCTGTGAATAACAATTTACTATTTGATCTTTTCTATTTCAAATGGTATGTCTAAATTATTTAAAGTATGTCATTCAGGATGTGAATCCAATTAATTTTCAAACATTTCAGGATCCATGTAATTTATCCAACAGTGGATTTGAATTTTCCATTTGAGTGTAATAGTTGCTGATTTAAAATATTGCATTTTAGCTGCGCGCTACTCGAAGAAAGATGCACATGGGTGTAGTGAGGTATAGCTCTCTGATTTATTGGGGCTGAAGCCCGGCTTTTATACTATTGGAATTCCCACCAGCAGACCATCAATTGGCGTTGCTGCCCGCATAACAATAGCAGGTTTCCCAAGCGTGGGTCCCCTTCCTGCATTCCAATGCCTTCTTCCCTGTGCGCTGTCCCCTAGCTGTTGGCTGTGCAATGGAGGCCAGCGCTATGTTGGAGATGCTGGCCCCTGTGCTGCCTTAGCTGTATGATCACTGGTTTGCTTGCTGGGGCTGGTGCTGCTGAGTGGTCTGCTGGTTCCCGACTGCCACAGCATGATTTTTATTTGCTTGTTTTATTAAATTTTCAAATTCATTTTGGATAGATTAAATTTGGATGGAAACTATTTCTCCAAACTCATTTTTACAAAGATGACAATATTAGATTGTTGTTTCAACATCTAGTGCCTGTTCCAACATTTGGCACATTTTAGTGAAATATGTTGAAAGGACGTGGTTTTGAAAAGCTCTTTGTTAAATATTTAGTGTCAGTAAAGGTGAAAGTGTACTGCATCACGGTTTGGTATGTGGGCACCGATACCTCTGAGCGGAAAGTCCTACAAAAAGTAGTGGATAGAGCCTAGTAAATTAAAGGCAAAATTCTCCCCATCACCAAGAAAATCTACACTGGTGTCGGAGAGCATCAGTAATGGTGAAGGATCCACACTGTCCCAGGACATGGTCTGTTCTTGCTGTTGCAATCAGGAAAAAAAGTATGGATGCCACAAGACTCATCCTATCAGCTTTAGGAATAGTTGTTACCCTTCCACCATTAGACTCCTAAACAAAAGCCAGTCTTAAGGACTCTTTTTACTTTGCACATTACATATTACTAAATATTTATTTTTTTGTGTTGCAAAGTCGATTTTCCATTTCCTTTTGTATGAGTTTTTTTTCTGAGTACAGTTTACACTACCAATAAATCAAAATTCTGCCCATCCTGCAGGAAAAACATTGAGTTGTATATGACCCCCATGTATGTACCTGACAATAAATTGCAACTTTGAAGTTAAAGTTAGCACTTTAAAAATATTTATATATCTAGTTCAATATATATCTAGTTCATATTTTTGCTACTCTGATCCAACTTTATTATGTTGGTTATTCGGGAAAGATGAAGACAAAAAGTCTGCAGATACTGGAATAGCACACAATGCTGGAGGAACTCAGCGAGTCAGGTGTCATCTGTACAAACCAATAGATGGTCAATGTTATTAGCCAAAAACCCTTCATCAGGAGTAAGACAGTCAGCCCGAAAAGTCGACTGTCTATGGATGTTGCCTGACCCGCTGAGTTCATGCAGCACTTCGTGTGTCGCCTCCTGGAAAGATGTTTGATTTGAAATTTCTGTTTGCTTTAATTTCCAGTTAGTCCGACAGTATTACAGCACTCAGTGCCAGAAGGACTCTTCACATACTCGCTATCCAATTTTCTTCTTGAGTATCTTGGTTCCAGCCTCAGTCATAGATGTCAATTTAACACCTGACAAAACCCAAATCATGTTTCAAAATAAGGTAAGGCAAATTAAAAATGTCTCGTGTACAGTCATAAATAGTAAAAACAATTATTGAAATAGAAGATGAAAAACATTTTTTCAGCAAACAGCATACTCCTGTTCGCAATTATGACAGTCCTCGAGTTGTAATAGTTGTGCATAGGTTAAAGATTTGGATACCGTCACAATATTAGGAAACCTCAATGTATAAAACTTGTCATTGTGATGTTTTCACATGACAACTACAGGTTGGATCTGGCCCAAGTTTACCCTATAGATATGGCAAGAGCACCAGAAATTGGCATTTTTTTAAAACTTGTATATTACTGGATAATACTGAGTGACAGTAAGAGTCATTTTGCTAGTTGATCCAATGTACTTTATAAGCATGCTCTTCCTCAAGTGCCTTACCCTCTTGACCATATCACTGCAATAACCCACTGGCCTTTGTACAGTAAACAAGGTATTGGGAATAGGAGAAGAGTGGAGTGGAGAGGAACATTCTGACGGCTTCTGCTTCCACTGACTGTTGTGCCTCTGCCACACCCTTCTTTATTGGCCTGTTGGATGAGCTACTGTGCAGGCACTGCATATTAGAGATTGGTCAAACCACTGAGTTGGCCAAAAATCTTTACTCTCCTTGTACACCTTTGTTTGCTTTTACTCATTCAGCCACCAAGAGAAATGGATTAATAATTGGGATCTTCCAGGGAGGTTGCACAGATGTAAAAGATGTGCAAGTGTTTTCCAGTAATTAATGAAAGGGGATACACAAGTCTCAGAGACCCATTTCAAGGAGCACAAATTTTCTGCAGCTCAGTTTGAACCATAAGTATAACTTCTCATTGCCACCATTGTTGTTCCTCCATCCCTTGATCATCCTCCTTTAATAAAACTCCATTCAGACTTGATGAGCATCAGTGAGTGGATCTCAAAGAGGAATACATGCTCTAGAGAGAAAGAGCAAGAAACATCTTTGATTCACCAAAGTAGTATTTGAAGGACCTTTAACTTGTATCCTAGCTTCCTAGAAGTTAATCCTCTCTGCATGTATCTTGCGTCTAAGGAAGAGCAGGCCTGGCCACCTTTCTGGTATTGGTGAGGAACATCAGTTTCTCTTGTTTCTGGAATATAAAACAATGCCTTTCCCCTATCTCTTGTGAGTGGAATCTTCCATCACCTGAATCAAAGGTGCATCCTATTTTAAATAGACCTTTGGCTATGCCCTGAATTATGATGATGAAGTCTTTATGAAGGACCTCTTCTTAAAAACAGCAGAGGGAAGACGAAATGAATTAGTTGGAGGAGACTTTAATTTCTGCTGGACCCAATACTAGATAAATCAGCAAGAACAATAATGAGGGTGAAAGCAGCAAAAACCACAATTTCATACATGAAAGATCTAAATCTTATCTATGTATGGAGGCAATTAAATCTCTCAGAGAGAGACTACCCTTTTTACTCAAGGATGCATGGCTCACATACAAAGATTGACTTTTTTTTAATGTCTGTCCAGTTAAAAAGTGATTAAAAATGGAATATCTAGCTAGGCTTCTATCAGACAATTCTCCATTAATATTAACTATAGCAATAATGGAAAAGCAAGAGAATGTATACAGATGGTTCTCATTACTACACTGCTTCAAAAGAACAGACTTCTGTGAATTTATAAAGAGACAGATAAAAATATTTTGTGAAACAAATCTGTCTACTAATAATAGTTTTCTGATATGGGACATGCTTAAAGCATATTTAAGGGAACGAATTATATTCTATACGAAGAATCTTAAGGAGCATATGGCAGAAGTAAACAGTTTGGAGAAGGATATTAAAGAATTAGAAAAAAAATAACCAAAGAACAGGATTACAAGAAGAATAGATGACTAGAGTATAAAAAGCTAAGATATAGTACATTGCGAACTTATAGGACAGAAAAAGCTATATTAAAAACTAAACAACATACTATGAGTTGGGTGAACGGGCGCACAAAGTTTTAGCTTGGCAGATTAAAACAGGAGTCATCAAGAATGGTAAATGCTATAAAAACAGAAGCAGACACTAGTATATAACCAAAAATAAATTAATGATACTTTTTTAGACAATATAACATGAAACAATACAAATCAGAATTACCAGGAGATGAGAATGAAATGGAAGAATTTTGCTGAATTTCAAACTTCTATGGTTGGAAGAGCAAGAGAAAGGATAGAATTGGATACTCCCTTCACAAGGAAAGAAATTGAAAAGGCCCTGGGCACCCTATAGGCTAATAAATCACTGGGGGAGGATGGATTTCCACCTGAGTTTTATAGACAATTCAAAGAATTATTAATGTCCCTTTTAATGAATGTCCTGGACCAAGCTGTGGAAACACAGATACTCCTGGAGTTATTCTAAACCATGATTATTGCAATGTTACCAAAAAAGAATATGACCCACAAAAAACTTGTCAATATCCCTGTTAAATGCTGATTATAAGATACTAGTGAAAGCATTGACTAATAAGTTAGGTCAATACTTGCCAAAACTGATGCATACAGACCAAGCGGGACTTGTTAAAGGAAGGCATTCCTCAAGTAGTCTATGAAGATTATTTAATATAATACACATGGCTAAATCTGAACCAAATCCATGTATTATAGATGCAGAAAAGGCATTCGACCATTTGGAATGTCCCTTTTTATGTAAAACACTGGAAAAAATTTGGTATAGGCAGAAAATTTATAAATTGGATAAAAACGTTATACCATAAGCCACAAGCTAAAATAATAATAATCAGATGTCGGCGGTGTTCCCCTTGACAGATCAAGCAGACTGATGACTCCTGTCCAGTGCTTTTTATTTTAATGATTGAACCGCTGGTGGAAATAATAAGAAGGGATCTGGATATAAAAGAATTCAAAGTTGGGCAAGAAGAACACAAAATCAGTCTATTTGACAATGATGTGCTATTGTATCTATTGGAACCAGCTAAATTTTTGCACAAATTACAAGTAACGCTTGAAAAATATGGAAGCATTTTAGGCCACAAAATAAATATGGATATAAGTGAGATAATGCCATTAACAAATTTTGAATATGAAAGATACCAAAAAGGAAGTAAATTTAAATAGAAGATGGGTGGAATAAAATATCTTAGAATAGCGACTGACAATAACTTGCAAAATCTGTACAAACTAAATTATGTTCCTTCTCTTGGGAAGATGAAAAGAGACCAACAGAAATGGAGAAACTTACCGATTACTTTGGTGGGAAGGGTGAACTGCGTCAAAATGCAAGTGATGCCAAGACTGCAATACCTTTTTCAATTGCTGCCTATTCCATTACCTAAAAACTTTTTTTAAACTACTAAACAATCATATTAGACAGATCCTATGGATTAATAAGGTACCAAGAATTGGAAAAACTGACATGGGACTATGGGCTGGGAGGACTTAGACTCCCAGATTTCAAAAATGTTACCTACCTGCACAGGCTAGATTCCTCGCAGCCTTCTTCACTGAAGACAAACCCCCCCCAAATCTTGGGTTCAAATGGGAATGTACTCAATGGAGGAGGGAGAACCAAAGGACTTTATCTATAAATGGAAAGTCAAATCACTAAAGCAATTCTAATACATATGATTAGAACATGGCAAGAAATTGATGAATGTATAGGGCAAAAAAAGTAAGGATATCAGTAAAAGCACCATTGTGTAAAAATGTGTTACTGCATATGAACATTGGCAATAGGATATTAAATTCGTGGTATGACAAAGGTACAAGATATATTAAGGACTGTTAATGGAAGGAACTCGTGTCCTTTGAACAATTAAAACACAAGTATGGAGTGACCAATGGGACCTCCTTCTGTTTTCTCTAGCTTAGATCATTCTTAAGAGAAAGATGGGGAACAACGTTGACCCCACCTGAAATTTGAAGATGGGAGTTGGACTTGGGTGTGGTGATTTCAGAAAGATGCTGGTCAGATTGGTGTAAGGACAGCATGATATCAATTATAAATGGACAGGTTCAGTATAATTTTTTTTACACCAATTATATCTTACCCCACAAAAGTTACACAGATCAAAAGCTGAAATTTCAGATGTGGGACTGAAATAGGAACTTTTCTACATGCCACTTGGTTGTACATCAAAGTGAGGCCATTTTGGCAAGAAATCGTAGAAAATTTAACCAGGATAACAGAAGTGGCTGTCATAGGTGACCCTGACTTGTATCTTATTAGGTAATTTCATGCAAATAAGTGACAAATTGACCAAATATTAAATCTCATTTATAAAAATGTATCGTGATCACTTGGAAGTTGTAGCATAATGGACTGCAGAAATAAACAGCTGTATACCCAAGGAAAAAAATCACATATAACTTAAAGAATAAATATGACACTTTTGTAAAGGTCTGGCAGCCATACCTGGACCACATAGGGGCCCAGATACAGTAATAAAAAGGAACAAAAGTATAAAAGTAACTATGATGTATACAAAAATGTAATTTCCCCAATTGTACTCTATATACTTTAAAATGTATGTAAGGTCTGACGGTGAACGGATCTGTATGTATGGAAGGGAGGGACTGTTCTGTTTTTGTCTTTATGTTGTGAGGAAAACGTTTCATATATTGTATATTTAAAATTTTACTATGTATATTTTTTGGGGAAAAAAAACAAAAATAAAATAATCAAAAAAAGACCTTTGGCTGACTGTTGGAAATCATAGCCAGGCTGAGTGGGCTTTATCATTAGTTCACAATTTGAATGAAAATTGGTGGCTGTGATTAGATGATAAGGAATTTACTTGCTGTAAGCAATAAGTTTTGAACTCAAAACAAAAACACAATTGAAAATTTGAGCAAAAGTATGTTTGACAAGGAGATGATCATGTTAGTCGAATAAGTTAGGACCAGGAGTAAGGCACTGGTCCTCCTCAAGCCCTCAACTCTGCAAGATGATGGCTGATCCATCTATCCTAAACTTCACATATTATCTATCCCATGGTAACCTTTCACCTCTTAACAGGTGCCTCTCCAATCTCTACCTTAAAAATGTCCTGTTGCTTTAACATTTTTTTGGAGTAGTTCCAAAGATTTCCAAACCCCGATTTTGGTTGTTTTTTTTTGGGTGGGGGGGCGGGGTAGTGGGGAAGGAATTGCAACTTATTGCTGTTTTATTTCTTTAGCCAGTAACTAAGTGTAGAACAAGCTACCAGCTGAAGTGGTGAATGCGGACTTAATTTTGATATTTAAGAAAAATTTGTATTGGTACATGGATGGGAGGGGAATGGAGGACTGTGGTCTGGGTACAAGTCAATGGGACTAGATGAACCGATGGCCTGTTTCTGTGCTGTAGTTTTCTATGATTTCCCCCTACCCTCCCCCACCTTAATTCCAGGTTCTGCCAGAAGAGGACACATCTTCTCCACATCCATTCAAAATCTTCTATATTTCAATTGTCATCTGTTACTCTTCTAAAGCCTACTAGATTTAAGCCTATCCCATCCAACTGCTCCTCATAAAACCATACATTCCAGATATTGTTTCAATACATCTTCACTGAGACAGGAACTTTTCTACATGCCACGTGGTTGTGCATGAAAATGAGGCCATTTAGACAAGTAATCACAGAAAAATTAACATCCTTCCGTAAATAAGCTGCTCATTCTCCGTACTCCACTCGGTCACACCAATGGCCTATATAACTGAAGCATAATCACTTTTGTATAAATGTCCCAGCAAAAATAACACGCTATGCCTGCATAATAGGTTTTTATGAATCATAATCCAGGACACCCAGATCCTTCTGTATTTTGGAGCTGTTGATCCTTTTGGTCTAGTTTTTGGGACCAATCGAAACCTAATCTTTATCCATAAAATTAATGATGCTCTGTGCAGAATCTTACTATAATTTTTCTCTCAACAGGAAGCCATCTTGTTTGTGATTGAGAAAGTGTTGATTTCAGTTTATGGACCACTTCCTCAACCTGATGAACCATCCCCTGAATGTTCACCAGAAGCTCAACTTGCTGGCAAAGCCAAAGTTAAGAATTTTGATCCCTCACCAACAGCAGAAGCTTCTCTGGTAACTGACACTATAAATACTTGTTCTGAAAACATTATTTTTTCTAATAATACTTCTGAAGTGGCAGTGGATAAAAATGAGCATATTGATATTGATGTAGCAGAGACCAAGTCCAAAGAGAAACCCAATCCTTCTGAGAACATGCAATCAACTTTTGTACCAGAATTTGATGTGGCATTTTCATTAGATGCTGATGGTATTCTTTCAAAGGGTCAACCGGACATTAACAATAGAAGTTCTAATTATTCATCCTTTGTACCTGTGACATTAAATGAAGAGATCTCAGTTGCAAAAGATTCCAATGAATTAACTGCAGATGACTGGAGTAAGGGCATGATGAAAGATTCTTTGGAGCAGGTATTTGCACCCATAAAGCTTTTAGTACCCCAGGATAGAGCTGATCAAGAACAAGTAACTCGTGAGGAAACCGAACAGCACAATCCACCTGGTAATAACCAAAATAGGAATCTGCATATAAATTCTTGTAATGTGGTGCAGGATAAAATTGGACAGATCACATTATACGACTTGATCAGCAATCGCACTGTCAAAAGATCTCTGTCAGCTTCTGCCTTGTTCATGCAAGAAATTCGACCCAAACTGTTAACAGAAAACCCAAGAGCTAATCTGCAAGATGTTAGCATGAAACTTGAAGAGATGTGGAAAAATCTGAATGAGGATGAAAAAAAGAAGTAAGTTTCCAGATTAAACCTTTTGACCTCATAACCCAATAGTTTCCATTCTCTGTGACTCATTGAGCACAGTGAGTAAATCCCATTACTATTTGAAATATAAAGCGGAAAATTCTTTTGGCATGTTAGAGATGCCATGCAGGCTGTATTGTTAAAATATATTATGTGCCTCTTTTCCAGGCTTCTGAAATTAATTGTTTTAGTGCATGTCTTACATTTTCCGTTCACTTTTTCCCTTCAAGCAAATTTCTTTATAATGAAGTGATTATAAATTTTCCAGTACTTTTGAACACATTTTATTCTAAATTAATGACCCGTTGTCCTTTTACAAGATTGTTATTCCTAATGCTTTTCATAAAACTAGAATTTGTTGAGTGGTCATTCATTCATGAAGCAAAGTCATTAATGTTAAAGTCTTTTTTAACTAAATTGTTTCTTTTTGGGATTTCTCTGGCAAGTTGAGTTAAAGAAGAAAATATGCAGATGCTGTGATTGTAGTTTACAGAAAATGCTGGAGAAACTCAGCAAGTCGTGCAGCGTTCTTTATGTGGCAAACTTGCATCACCAACATTTTGGGTCTGAGCCCTTTATCAAGGTATGAGCAAAAAAGCAGCCAGGCACCTGAATAAAATGCCTGTGGTCCTCCCCTGCCCCTCCCCCTACCAGATAATAGGTGGATATGGGGGAGGGCTCAAGAAAAAAAAGCTTAGAAGTGATGGGGAGAGGATAGTTCTCTAAATGGGGAAGGAAAGGGGTGGAAAGCTGGAGGAAAGGAGACCGAGGGATAGGGAAGAGAGGGAGACGGGGAGTGGCCTAAGGGAAAACCAGAGAAGTCCATGTTAATGGTATCTAGTTGGAGAGTGCCCAGACAGAATTTTAGGTCTTGCTCCTTCAACTTATGGATGTCGTTGGTTTGGCAGTGCGGAATTAAAATGTTTGGCCATTGGGAGATCCTATTATTGCTACAGACAAAGCAAAGGTACTCAGCAAAACAATCTCCCAGTTTGCATCCAGTCTCACCAGATGACCCTCACAGATTCACAAGTGGTATCAGAAAAAGGCCAATCCCACTGTTTGGGGCCCCGAATTGTGGTGAGGGAGGAGGTGTGAGCACAAGGGTAGCCCTTCCTGCGGACACAGGGGAAGGTACCAAGGTGCAAATTAGTGGGAAGGGATGAGTCAACGAGGGAGTTACAGAAGGAATGGTCCCTGCAGAAGGTGGAGAGGGGAAGATGTGCCTGGTGGTGAGATCCTGATGTAAGTGACAGAAATTATGGAGTTGAGTTATATTATGAGAAATAACTTAAATGCAGAGACTGGTCAGGTGGTCGTTAATAACAAAGGGAATCCAGTCCTTGTGTCTTATGGCAGAGGGGGCCAGGGCAGATGTACGGGAGATGGAGGAGATGTGGGTAAGGGCTGAATTGGTATAGGGAAGCTATGCTTTTTGAATAAAGAGGACATCCTGGATGTTTTGGAACATCCTAAGTGGAGATGCAATTGAGATGGAGGAATTGAGAGAAAGGAATAGAATCCTTACAGGGACAGGATGTGAACAGTGTAGTCGAGGTGATTGTGGGATTTGGTGAGTTTATATTTGTAAGAGGTGGTGAGCTGCCTCCTGGATTGTTCTTTTTGTTAATTTTATGACCGACTAAAATTTATTTCATCACAAATTGCAGCAAACTCTTAAGGACATGAGAGGAAGAACTAAAGATGTTTTTTCCGCGACCCATAGTCTACTGAGGGACTAGAATTCAGTACCTGAAAGGGTGGTGGAGTCCTGTGTTTAAGTAGATAGATATGCAGTGAATTGCTGTAATTTAAAAGGCTATTAACCAAGAGATGGAAAGTGGAATTAGGATGGATAGCTCTGTCTGACAACACACTCTATGAATTTATATATTCATGGATTAAACAAAGGACATTGATAAAACATTATGAAATAATGGAAACTGAGAATCATAAAAATTGCTGAGATAGATATTGTGTTTTCTATCCCAGAGGGTCATGGGGATTCTTGATAGAAATATTTAAAGAGGAGGTAGATACATTTTTAAAAGATTGGGATATTTGAGGGCTGTGGGGATCTGTACTAAAGAAGATCTAAGATCTGGGATAGACCAGCCATGATCATAGTGGATAACAGACAGGTTTGAGGGGCTAGGTGGTATATTACTGCTCCTATTTTCTTGTGTTAAAACTCTCGAATACCCGTGTGACTCAGTGAGATAATGTGTTACTGAACCATGAATACTAAGAAGATTATTGAGTTATAGAGTTTTGAATATTAAGGAAATCTAGGAATTTGAGGTTATTACAGAAAATTAGTTGATCAGGAATCTTATTGAATTGTGAAACAGACATGAGGAGCCAATTGACGTTACTTCTGCTTTTATTTCTTGTGACTACACTGCAGTGTAGTAAGTGCATTTGTATATATGTCTAATGTGAATGGACATTAATGAATATTGAAAAGCATTATGGTTTATGAACTCCATCTAGTTGGAGTTCTGTTTCCTGCTCTCTCCCCCCCCCCCAGTAGAACCTTACAAATAGCATCCGCTATCAAGATTGAAATCTATACATTAAATTGGAAAGATTCAGTCAACTGAAATACTCTAAACATTATCTGCACAGCTAGTTAAATTATTTAACACTTTCTCCCTTTCCACTCTTTTCACTTTCCCACTGAAAACAATTGTGCATGATAAAGCTTTAAGTTTGCAGAGAGGATTGTGCATGGACCTCCGAGAATTTAGGAGAATCCGATTTCGGATAGTCAGAGTTGTACTGTAAATGAAGTTGGTTTGGGTAGAGCATCAGCATAGAAAATTAAAAGTGGGATTGGCCTTTTGCTGATTCCACTTGTTGCCATCTGTAAGGTGAAGTCCTAACATTTCATTTGAAATTCATGTATAGGATCAATTGTCCCCTGGTGTTGCACTTGTATATTATTAAAAGTGTCTAAGATGGGGGAATCTAATTTTGTTCGCTCTTTTAAAGGGAACATCTTGTGTTGGGTATGGGGGTTGCATGTTTTCACTGTAACTGGAGGTTTCAGTCAGGTCCTCTGATTTCCTGTTGCATCTGAATAATGTGGGGAGGTTGATTGCTGTAAATTATCTTGAGTGGCAGGAGAAAGGGGAATTGAAGATGATGGTGAATGAGCAAGCTGCTGGACTGCAAGAAAAATAAGATATCGGAGAAGGGACCGATTGTTCCACTGGACTTGATCCACTCATTGGTCTCTTTTCATGCTGTGTTAAAGATTGCATTGCTTTGCAGTCAACCATTACCTGTCCTCATCTGATATCCAGAGAATTCTTTCTGGTAGGAATCATCTTTTTTTTCCCCTCCCCTTCTCACTAACAGCCTTTCCAGGATCCTGTGGCTATAATACACAAATGCACAGGAGAAACTCAGTAGGTCGCACAGCATCCATATGAAGTCAAGTGTAACAGATGTTTTGACCCTGAGCTCTACGTAGTAGAAATGTTGGTTATCGTTTACTTCCTCTGGATACTGCATGGCCTGCTGAGTTTCTCCAGTACATTTGGGTATTGCACTTGACCCTAACATCTGCCAATTTCTTGTTTAATTCCCTGTGGCTAATTGTATTGTTTCGAGCAGTGTTTTACAAACTGCCCCTCTAATCACAGAGCACTTATGGCATAGGGATTGATTAAGGTGGTATGTGAGTGGAAAGAAAAAGTTTGAAAACCACTTTTAATTGTACCTAGTTGACTCGTTATGTGCACGGTTCATAACACTAAAGGAAATGGGCCAATGACAATTTTTCACAAGCAAAATATTTCAGTAACAATTCGGTCTATAGCAGTGCGTCTCATTCTTCCCACTCACACCACCTTAAGCAATCCCTTACTAATCGCAGAGCACTTGTGGCATAGGGATTGCTTACGGTGGAATTTGAGTTTTGGGGGGCAGTTTGAAAACAACTGGTCTAGAGTAATGAGGATAGTTGAGATGTATAAATAATTCCATCAGATTTGTTTGCATCTGTTCTGGTTGACATATTATCAAAAATTTTCAGGAAGAAATTCTATCCTTTCAAGTGGAACTGTTTCTTCCTGACGTTTGGAAGCATTACAAGCAAAAGCATATGAAACCCCTTTAGTACAAACACATAAATGTCGTGGTCTTAGCTATAACGCTGTCTCCATAATTTTTCTATAATACTACCCATTCTTCAATTTTTTTAAAATTCTTTCTTTGATCCTGTCTCAGTTCATCTCTTCTACTGAAACTCCTGGCTTCTGAGTTGATGGTTGCTTTCCAAATTCCCCTTGTTGCGGAGAAAGAATTTCACTACTAACGCCAGGATAAGGCTTCAGAAGAGTTTTATTGCAAGGTATCTTGGAGAGCGAACCCAGCACCCAGCCTGGGCCAGCTCTGTAATGCGCTGCGATGCAGCCCAATTTATACAGTGAAGTAAACAAGTGGGTACACAATATCAGTAATTTCACAATGTCAGCAATTTGGTCATATCATCGGAACAAGTTGCGAGACAAGCCATAAACAGTCTTCTGTTATCAGAACTTTGGAGAACTGTGGAACATTGTGTACCTGCAGACATGCCGTAGCCTTGTGGTTTCTGCCCTTGCCTGAATAATATGCAGCTGGCTTCTCATAAGTTCTAATAAACAACTTATGGATGGATTCTTAGCGCTTTGTGTTCGGATTTTCTTCCACACCCCTCTCAAAAATTGCAAATTATTTTACGTTCTACTGCCTGCATCTGAGTGTTCATGTTTTGGTGCAGCCATTTGGAGCAACACTGGTGAAAATGAGAAAAGCAGACAGGGAATTAAATCAGATTCATTTAAAAAATTATTAATTTTAGGCTCTGTGATTGGGCATTTAAAATAATGTGTCTGTTATGGTTGGCAGTATGGCTCAGCTAATAGAACTCCTGCTTCCCAGAACCAAGACCAGGTTTAATGCTGATCTCAGGCACTGGCAATGTGAAGTTTGCATTGTTTTCCTGTAATCGTATGGGTTTCCACAGGGTATCTATCTTGTCCCTCTTTTACACTTCTATCTTCAATATAATAATTTCAACAAACTTGTTCTCCATTAAGCGTCTTGGCAAGATTTTTCCTCCCTCTTTATGTAAGCTGGCATCTCTTTCCAATCTAACTGGATTTTTAATTAGGTTAAAGGCACCATTAGCACAGTAAGATTTGAAACATTCAACTGAAGTGGAGGCAAGGAGTGCTAATAAAGTGAAATCTGTAGATAAGGGAGAAATCTTCTTTTCTCCTCCAACGCCCCCCCCCAAAAAAAAATCTGCGTGAGATAAGAAAGATGCTGTCCTTGTAAGAGGCTAATAATCACAGTCCTGGGGTATTGAAGCAAGAGTTTCTTTGGCTGCCATTTGTTCTTTACAGCACATCACTTACAGCCATTTTATCAGTGACCTTCTCTCCAGCATTAAGTCTGAAGTAGGTGTGTTCACTGATTGCACAGATTCAGTTCCATTCTCGTAAGGAGTTGATCCCCCTGTGGACCAAGTACTGGAAAACATATAGGCGTGGTCTGATGTGTGGTACAATTGTTACTTCCCAATTTGATGCCAGACAATGACTATTCAACAAAAATGAGGCTAACCACTTCCCTTTAACATTCAATAGCATGCCTTTGTCAAATTATTGGGATTGCCATTGACTAGAAACAGGGAGACAAATGTTGTGGAAGCTGAAGTATGTGAGTTGTGTGATGGATTGCACAATTCCTGCTTGCCTAACACCGCCCCATCTATTGCAAGTCTGGAGTATGATGGAATACCCCACCCTGCCTGAATGAGTGCAACTCCCAGAGCAGTCAGGATCATCTGGAACAAATTAGACATAAGCATGATTGATTTGTTTTCCCAAGTGTTTAACCCCATTGCATGACTGCAGTAAGTACAAATTATCACACCTCTTTCAGCAGAAGCCCCCACACCCCAATCTTTCCCTTGCTATGGGATACTTTGCCGTATCCTTTTTCCCCAGGGAGGGGAATCTATAACTAGAGCGTATGGATTTAAAGTGAGAGGGAAAAGATTTAAAAGGGACCTGAAGGGCACCACCTTCACTCAGTGGAAGGTTGGAATATGGTACAAGCTTTCAAAGGAAGTGCTAGAATTGGGAGAAATTGTGTTGTTCAAAAGATATTTAGACAAGGGCATTTTTTAAGAAGGGTTGAGAGGGATATGGGCCAAGCACCAGGAAATAGTGCTGGCTTGGTTGGCAAGGAAGTTGGGCCAAAACCCTGATTCCATTCTGTGGAACTCTCTGACCATGTCAGGAGATGACAAGAAGCAACGTCATAGTTTAATTTCAAGAGCTGAATGGCTTTCCTCTTCCATAATGATTTGTGAATGACGTAATTTTTTTTCTAATCGTACATGGGATATTGTTAATCCTTAGTTGTATCTGGAACTTAGATGCTTACTGGTCAATTTCAGCTAGCGTTTGAGAGCGAAGCGCAGTAATCCTGTGATATTCAGGCAAGTGGGATAGAGGCACCTCAGTGGGATGTTTGTTCTGCCAAAGATATTACAAGACCATGGCAATGTCATGGGTAAGAGCAGGAGAGGAATGAGTGGGGCTCATCTTTATCAACGTTACACTGACTCTGTTGACTCAAGTAAACAACATTGGGCCTGAGAAATCGGCAGCTTCTTCCAAGACACTTGCATCATTAAAGATAGGAAATTATTCTTAGCTAGCCACAAAAATTTCATACTTTGCCCAGCAGGAGATCAAGGTTTGATAAAGTGATAATGTGCCATGAAACAGAAAATTTGCTGAATTTTACAATTTTTTAGTTTCATGTAGTTGGGTCACTTGCTGTAATTGCAGTGAGATGCTAAATAACTGTGCAGTTCCAACTTTGTATTTGTTGCCTTCTAATAACATGTAAGATAGTTGTGTCAACAGTAATTACATGTTCAAAAATATATGCATGTAAGAGAATGGCATTAAACATGGGTAATGAATACACGAGTTTTTGACATCATGTTGAAGATGTACAAGACGCTGGTGAGGTCACATTTGGAATATAGTGTGCAATTTTAGTCACCGAGATGTAGGATGGATATTATAAAGTTAAAAAGGGTGCAGAAGTTAACGATGTTGTTACCAGGATGAAGGAAACTGGGTTATTGTGAGAGGATAAACCAGGCCTGTTATCCCTAAATTGTAGGAGGTTGAGAAAGGACCTTGTTGAAGTCTATAAAATATGGAGGGACATTGATAGAGTGAATATTGACAGTCTGTTTATTAGAGAGGAAGAACTGAAGACATGACTACAAGGTGAAGGGGTGGGATTTAGAAGGGACAATGAGGGGACATTTTTTTCACTCAGGATGGTGGACATATGGAATGAGGGTGCCAAAGTGGTGGAAGCAGATACATTAGCTTCCTTTACAAAACACTTGTGTACTACATGAACGGGAGGGGATGAGGGGTGTGGGCCTATTGCAGGGAATAGTGACTAAAGTATGAAAGGCAGATTGTTTGGCACGGACAAGTTGGGCCACTTTCCATGCTGTAGGACTTACGACAATGACATTTAACTTTTCACACAAGACTCAAGTTTGTTTATTGTCATTTGATTGCAGAAGTACAACCTGATGAAACAGTGAGCTTCATTCCTCAGCACAAAATACGCAGACACACAACCAAACATAACACACATGCATACAATACGTATACAGGACAAGTATTTATATGTACAAATAAATAAATATTGTTTTGTGAATACGAGGGTCTCCATTAGTGTGAACAGTTCCTTTCGTTGTTCAGCATTCTCACTGCTCATGGGAAGAAGCTATTTGTCACCCTGGTGGTACTGGCTCTGATATGCCTGTATCTTTTCCTGATAGGAGCAGCTGAAAGATGCTGTATGCAGGGTGGAAGGGTCCTCATTGATTTTGTGCACCCTCTTCAGATGATGATCTTGGTAGATCTTGTTGATTGGGGAAGGAGACTCCAGTGATCCTCTCTGCCGCTCATGTGGTCCTGAGGATTAATCTCCAATCCATTTCTCTGCAGCCACTATACCACACTGTGATGCAGCTGGCTAAGATGCTCTCGACGGAGCTCCTGAGGAAGGTGAGCATGATGGTGGCTGGTCTTTTCAGGAAGTGCAATCTCTGTTGTGCCTTCCTGACAAGTGAGGAGATGTGTGTCCACAATAGGTTATTAGTTAAGTGTACTCCAAGGAACTTGGTGCTCTTCACTCTCTCAACTACAGAGTTCTTGATGTGTAGTGGAGGGTGGTCGTTCCTGGTCCTCCTGAACTCCATGATCATCTCCTTTGTCTTGTCCACATTGAGACTCCGATTATTACTCTCGCACTACACCACGAGATTTTCCACCTCTTCCCTTCGTGGGTCTCATCATTGTTGCTGATGAGTCCAACTATTATTGTGTCATCTGCAAACTTGATGACACTGTTGGAGCTGTGTAAAAGTATTGAGTATTTGTCAGGGGTAGATCATGCTTAACAAACCTTATAGAGTTTTTCAAGGGGGTTACAAAAAAGATTGATGAAGGGAAGGCTGTGGATGTTGTCTATTTAGACTTTAGTAAAACTTTTGTCAAAGTTCCCCACAGGAGGTTAGGAAAAAAGGTGGAGGCATGAGGTATAAATAAGGAGGTAGTGAAATGGATTCAGCAATGGTTGGATGGGAGGTGAAAGAGAGTAGTGGTAGAAAATTGTTTGTCAAATTGGAGGCCGGTGACTAGTGGAGTTCCTCAGGGATCGGTCCTGGGTCCACTATTGTTTGTTATATACATTAACGATCTGGAAGAAGGGGTGGTGAATTGGATAAGTAAGTTTGCAGATGATACAAAGATTGGTGGTATTGTGGACAATGAGAAAGATTACCATAGCTTAAAAAGAGGTATAGGAAAGCTAGAGGAGTGGGGTAAGAAATGGCTGATGGAATTTAATACGGATAAGTGTGAAGTATTGCATTTTGGAAAGGCAAATCTAAATAGGTCATATACATTGAATGGTAGACAATTGAGGAGTGCAGAGCCACAAAGGGATTTAGGAGTTATGGTAAACAGTACCCTCAAAGTTGATACTCGGGTAGATAGAGTGGGGAAGAAGGCATTTGGAATGTTGGCCTTCATAAATTGGAGTATTGAATTCAAGAGTTGGGATGTTATGATGAAATTGTACAAAGCATTGGTGAGGCCATATTTGGAATACTGTGTGCAGTTTTGGACACCAAATTATAGGAAGGATATAAACAAAATAGAGAGAGTGCAAAGAAGGTTCACGAGAATGTTGACAGGATGTCAGGGTTTGAGTTACAGAGAAAGGTTGAGCAGCCTGGGGCTTTTTTCTCTGGAGCGTAGAAGATTGAGGAGGGATTTGATGGAGGTGTTCAAGATTTTAAAAGAGACAGAGAGAGTCAACGTGGATAGGCTTTTTCAATTAAGAGTGGGGGATATTCAAACCAGAGGCCATGGTTTGAGATTGCAGGGGGAAAATTTTAAGGGGAACATGAGGGGAAATTTCTTCACGCAAAGGGTGGTTGGAATGTGGAATAAGCTTCCGGTAGAGGTGGTTGAAGCAAGGGCGTTATTTACATTTAAGGAAAGACTGGATAATTACATGGAGGGGAGAGGATTGGAGGGGTATGGACCAGGTGCTGGTCAGTGGGACTAGGAGGGTGGGGATTTGTTCCGGCATGGACTCGTAGGGCCAAACTGGCCTGTTCTGTACTGTATGTGGTTATATGGTTAAAGACTGGGTGAACTCAGTAAATACCTGGGAAACTGTAAAACAAAATCCAAGTTCCTGATAGAATTTGGGGCTGTACTCCTTGTTCATAGATTTCCTTGTATCACAAGATTGGTCAATTTTTCCTATTTTCTTGCACTTTATTTTTGAAATGTAATTTATAGGCATATTTGAACTGTGATGCTGTCGGAAAACAATGAATTTCATGACAGGTTCATTGCAATAAATTTTTATTCTGATTGTTCGTCATGAAAGGAGGCCACTTGGTACAGATTCTGTATTGGCTCTAAGATAAACCAACTCATCACACAGACAGCGAGACTGCTGAATGACTAATGAACTGCTATAACTCTGAGACTCCACTATTTTTAATAATATTTAAGTTTATTTTTACATATACTGTTCTTGTCAGAGGAATATCAAAGCCAGTACCTCCAGACTGAGAAATGGCTTCTTCCCACAAGCAGTGAAAATGCTGAACAGTCACCAGAACTCTTCACTCTAACCATCCGAGACTCTCATATTTACAAGACCATTCTATTTATTTATTCATGTGAATATTTGTCTTGCATATGTATTTGCGGCTGTATGAGTGTTTGCACTGGGAACCAGAGAACACTGTTTTGACGGATTTTACTGGTACAATTAGATGATAAATAAACTTGAACTCTCCCCACCTTCTTCCTATATCTTCCACCACCGAATCTTCTGCCACTACTAATCCTTCACCTTGTAAAGTAAAATAGGCTTTTTAATTATCTTAGTTCTTCTTTGCCCCTTAATCCTTGAACCCTCTGCTAATGGGAACAAGTTCCCTCTCTACTCTGTCCATAGCATTTATGATTTTAAATACTGCATAAGTTTGCCTCCACCAATCCAACTGGCTGAGTTCCAAGGAAAAGAATACCAACTTCTCCAGTCTGAACACCTGAAATTATTTTAATAAATCTCTTCTGAAATTTCTCCACAACCTTCGCATCTTTCTGAAGTGTGGCGCCCAAAATTCACCATTGTACTTTCTGGCTCTTTTATTCTCATATTTATATAGCCCAGCACCCTTCTTGCTTTTTAACTTTTGTCTTTGCTTCTTTAATTGAAACATGTGAATATACTCCTAGGTCCCTCTATTTTTGTAACTTTTTAGAATTGTGCCCTTTAGCTTCAATTGCCTTTTCTAAGTTTTTTTTTCCACCTAAAATGAAACATTTGTTATCTACTCCCTGTTCTGCCTTTCACAGTCTGTTCCCACCTCCATAATTTGCATTATTTGTAAATCTAGAAATTGTGCTCTGTACATCAACATCACATTCATTTTTATTTTAAAAAAACAGTGGCCTTTGGGAACCTCATTCTGATACAAAAAGAAACTGTCCTGGATAGACTTTTTAAATAAATTGATTTTCACCCTCTCAGTGCCTTTCACACTAATATTGGGAAAATGGAAATTCCCTACTTTTATAACCCTATTCCTCTTGGATCTGTATGTGATTTGTCAACATATCTGCTGCTTTATCTTTTGCCTACCTGCAAAATTATCATCCTCTTTTTGTTTCTAAGTACTCCCCACCCATATGGCCTGATTTGAAGTTTTAGCACATTCCTGACATATCCTTGGTGGCAAAACATCAGATGAAGAGTCTAATGATGTTTTTGAGAAGGTGGAGATGGGGAATATTGGAGTAGTGGGGTGGGGGGGGGGGGGGGGGGGAACTACTGGAGAAGATAATATGTTCAACTATGTCAAGAACAATACAACATAAATTACCTTTATCATAGTCCCAAATTATGTCATCTATGATAGGAGAAAGAGGAAATTGGGTACTGACTTTGGAATTGATGATTGGCTTCACCCCATAGCACATACTAAAAAGAAACCTTTTTTACTACAAATAACCCTACCACCAATGTTTCTAAGAATAAGAATGCCCAGTTAAGTCATGGAGGACTATGGCCTACAGTCATAGGATAAGATTCTGCATCTGTAATTATTCCACAAAGTGAGGAGAGAGTGATCTAAATTCATAAGTAACAACCAGTTAAAAATGTGTATTCTTGAAAAGGAGAGATTGTATTTCTCATCTTAATCCAATTGATCATCTCTAGCCCTGATGCCCACAAATGACATCTGATTCTGATTCCCAGGGTGCAATACCAACTTGGATTTTCCAAGTGAAAGGTTTAAAAATACATTCCATCTTCTCCATGTCTCTGGTTCATTTTAGTATTAATTGGGGTAGCTTGCAATTCTACACTATGCATTACAAAATACTTTTTTTGATGATTTATAATGTTTACAATGTACCATGGGGAGTTCCTTTGCAAAGAAAACTGATCCATACACAGGAAAAAAATTGTTCGCTCTTTTAACGGTCATGTTCTCCTAAGTGTTGTAGTAAACTTGGATCTGCAGCTGATGTACTCTGCCAGAGTCCCAACTGTGTGCATGTTTCTGATCATTGCTAGTTTTCTATCTCCAACAAAATACGTTTACAAGAATTGTGAATGGAAAAAAGCTTGCAATACATTTGTTTTCCACAAGATGGCTTTCAACCATTTGGTTTGTGGCAGCAATTTTGCTACTGTGTGGAGTTGCATTTTATTTAAAGCATCTAAATGTGACTAATTTTGTCGACATGTGAATACTTTACAGATGTATTTGATCATTATATATGTTTATCTCTTCACCTTGATTTTTCTGAGATTTATAATCCCTGTCGCATTAGATCATGCAAATAATTTTCTGCTACCCTTCAGTTAGATGTCCATTATGCTGCTATTCCTGATGTCATGCACTGATTGTTCTTCATTCTCAGTGGGCTTCTGACCCGTGAAGTTATTTTACCATGACACAATGCTTGGTGCTTTTGAGAAACAAAAATTGGGGGAAGGGAAGTGTGAGAAGTAATCTTGTTTACAATTTACTGAACAACTGGCAATAAAATAATATTTTGTGATTTGGTTAAAAGGTGCTTACTGGAATACAAGATAAATATGTTAAGTCCTACTCCAAAGCAGACCCTTTATTAATTACATGCATTACACTTTTTAATTGAGAGTACAGGAACCATTGAGATGATGCTACTTTTCTAAGATGGAAGGAGACTTGTGTGGAGCACCAAACTGGCAATGACGTTTTAGATTGAATGTCCCAATTGTCTGCTGTAAATCCTATGTAAATTTTTGAAGTAGTGGGCAGGATTTGTCTGATACAAATGAGTTTTGCTCGATTCAATCACTTTTAAATCAAAGCAAATACTGTATTTGGCTTTTAATTTGTTTGGCTTCTCTGCTATGTTTAATCCATGCCTGTTCTATCCCCTTCACTTCTCCTTTCACTGTCACTGGCATTTATCTTTAATTCTTTTTGTTTCTTGCTGAATTTATTTGCCTTTTCATCTTTTCTCATGTTTTACTCTTGTACTACTTCCTACCTTATCCTGTCTGTAAAACTGAAGACATCAGAAGGGAGAAACATCAGAGTTCAGTCCTACAGGTCAGGGATGTATAGCTGTACCAGGAGCTTGACAAGGTGGCCAGTAGAGATAGTTAGAAGGGAAGCTTGGAATCTAAGAAACCTTGAACTTGCAGGTGCCAGAATGATGAGAGTAAGCATTCCTGTGTTCTCTTGAATTATTTTTTTCTTCTCAAACCATTGGATCAGTCTGCGTAATCAAGTAATAATGAGGACTTTCCCTGCTGCTAAAAGCAATGATGGTCAGAGTAATGAGATATGTCTAAATGATGGTCTGACTGAGCTCCAAGAGCACATCATTTAGCCTCTCATACCTGTTCTGCTGTTCAGTAGGATAATGGCACACTTTATCAGTTGTATTGTAATTGCAATCATGATGTCGAATTTGCTCCATCTATTCTCACTAGCTTTGTGATTGGCACGTGTTCTGAAAATCATCCCACAATATAAATGGAGATTTTCAGAACAATGACAGCTTCAACACTTTATAGAATCAGTAAGAAATTCTGTAGTATTTTTGGGAAAGTTTGCTGTTCAATTTGATTAAGGAAAGGAAAAGAGCTGCATATTTGCTGTTTTTGCAGTCATGTTGGAAGAAGTATTTCAGCTTTTTTTAAAAAAAAGTCTGGATCATTGCAGGACAATAAAAATGCAACTTTGCTGATATTATCCTTTGCAGATATTAAAGATTTCCAAGAATTTGGAAATCTTTGGAATGTTTGGTTTGACACTTAAATCTCTGGTTTCCTTAAAAGGCAATGGATACCTAATCTTTTCTAGTGTTGCACTGTTGATCATGCTTCTTTCCATTCTATCACGTCCATTGTACATGCTCTAGAATTTTTTTTTTAATGTTTTTATAAATAATAGTTGCATCTGCTTATTCTTCAGCAATTAACTGTTTAGTCTTGCATTTTCCCCTTGAGGCATATGCTTCTTTGTAAGAATTGATTATAAACTTTCCAGTATTTTTTATACCAACTTTTGAGTCCCAAGTTTATGCTCTCCTATTCTTCTAAGAATCAACCTCCTTGACAGGAAGTGTTATTCCTTATGCTTTTCATAATACCCAATTTTGTTGCAGGTTAATTCATGAAGCCAAGTAATTCATTTTAAAGTATCTGTGTCTTTCATGTTGAAGTCTTAAGCAAGACTTGGACTTATTGTCCATCCCTAATTGTGTTCAATACCTGGTGAGCTGTCTTCTATAGAGTGTTTTAAAAACACACAAAAATGCTGTAGGAACCCAGCTGGCTTTGCAGCACCAATAGGAGATAGATATATTGTTGATATTTTGGGCCTGAGCCCTTCTGTTTCACAGTGTTGCCTTGTTAATTTTAAACTAGAATTTTAACAAAATGTATTTCTAAATATATAGACAACATTCATTTCTATTCAAATATATTTTATGTGCTACTAATGTAGTCTCTTGGGACATGAGAAGAATTAACATTTTCTTTCTACCAACGATTTGATGAAGGATTGGAATTCAGTGGCTGAAAGAATGATAGAATCTTCCCACTTAAGTAGTTGGACATGAAGTTATTTAATTTATTAGCATTGGAGATTTGTTTATTGTCCCATGTACTGACAGTTTTTAAAAAAAATTCCTAGTTGTCCAGACATTCCAAAAGAGTCAGTGCTCTCCGGTGCCACTTTTAATTTAAAAATTCACAGATGACATCGTAAAACCAAAGTTAATCATAATAATGGTCAAACAAGAGTTCTAGCAGGCAAATCCGATTCAAGGTGACTTCCTTCCATTCCAGGAAGTAATCAACATGATGCGTTGCTGTGACCTTCAAGGCTGTGAACCAAAAACTAGAAAATGGGATTAAGGTAGATAGCTCTGTTGGCTAGCATTGACCCAGTATTCTATCGGTGATTCGAGTAAACTGAAGAATTGCAAAAATATCACGAGGAGAAAAAGAAACAAAAGAAAAAGGCTGCATTTGACTTTAAAAACTCCAAAATCCAACCACCCTTCTGGCTCATTTGGCTGCTGAACTATACGACTAAGGAGGTTCTAAATTTAATTCCCATTGTTTACAGAATATGACAACCTCTTCTGGGACCAACACAATTGGAACCTATTGACTGAGAGAAATTAGCTTAATAACTGATCAGTAGATTTTTGGTATTGAAAAGGGTATGGTATTTATAGAGGAATGTGTTGGGTAGAAAAAAAATATATCAACCACAGTCTTCCTAAATGGTGGAGTAGACACGAGGATCTACTTTTGAATGGTTTACTTCTGCTTCATATATTTATGTACTTGTTGCTAAGTTTGTGAATTGATGCTCCCATTGAAATTTGGTATCACATTAAACCAAGGCATTCATTGTCCAGCATAGTCCATTTTACTGTGTGGGAATTTATCTTTACCATACACTAATATTAGACAAGAAATTCATCCCTTGGATATTTTACCTGCTACTAACTAATCTTTTTGATTAAGAAATCAGCTGTGGCTGTTGAGAGTCCGATGAAGTGAAATAAGAGATATGATGGAGAATTCAGTCATTTAATTTTGAAGTGAATGGCATATTATTTCTTCAATTTAAATCTATTTGCTCTATTAAATGTTATCTTGCCAAGGATTTAGTGCTACTGAAGAAGTCTTGTGTCCATATCTTACGCAGTTAGCTGCTTTCTAGAAGTCTTTCAAAAAAATATATGCATCTTTGGTTTTGGCACTGTTACATAAACTAGAAAGATGAATTCACTTATTCCTGTTCTAGGCTGAATTAGCACATGTTGCAGAAAAGATGATCTGTTGACTGTTTTGTGGTCATTTGGTCACATCGAGAAGATTTTCTTACTTTGGAGATGATGAAAAGTTGTTGCATACTGGTTTTAAATTGTGAATCAGGCTTTTTGGATGATCTGGCGTACTGTTCTAATTGACTACCTTTTGTGCTCCTCTTGGTACTGCTTAACATAATTTTTTTTAAAATCTGCCCTTACACTCATTCTTTCTCATTTAAATGCCATTCTCTCCATTAAAGAATCATCTAATGTCATGTCAAATCGTACAATTTGTTTTATTTGATCTTTTAGGGAGGAAGGTAGTTAATGTGGCATTTAAGCAAAGTGATTGAGGTGTTTGGTTAATCTTAATTATTGAATCCTTCTACTACTTTATCACGGTGATTGTAATTGGAGTCTGTAGTATCTTGAGCTGCACCTCTAGTGGAGAAAAATAAATGGGGGTTGGAGTATAATTAGTAAAAGGCCTAGAGGTGACCACACCAAAGACTTGCATAATCCAAAAAGAAGCAGAGTTTTTAATTGGTAACAGTACATAACTCAGTGGTCAGGTCAAAGCTGTAACTCTGTTAAAGGATTATGTTTCTGTTGAAGAGATTTTTCCCCTCCAGCTGTACAGGTAGCAGATGGTTTCTATCTCAATAGTTATTGTTGAGGCAGTCTCTCCTCTACTTCTTGAATATGATTTATTGCTTGTCCCAGAAACCCAATTGGATTCAATAGGTTGAACAGAATAAAGTTACCATATGTGAATGAAGCAAATCATAATTAGTTACAACTGTTGAATAAACTGTCTATATTTTTTTAATTGACACTGAATGTTCAAATAAAAAGTGATCATCTCTTCATACTTCACAGGAAACAGTAAAATGTACTTCACAATAAAAGATACTTCCTTAATAGAAGATATAATGTCTTACAATTGCATTGGCCATGTAATGGTGTTGTAATTTTATTTTTAAAGTTACAATATAGATGCTAAATTTTATGTCAGGTTAATGAACTCCAGCTGTAAGCATCATTAGCCAGTTTTTTTGCTTTTTCTTGGCAAGTGCTCACTTCAGATTCAGTCTATTGATTGGATGAATGTTGATACTTAGATTTAAATGAATTCTGCTGTTTTTCTACTACTAAGTTCATCATTGTTACAAATAGTTGCTAATAGGCAGTTTTTAATTATAATCACAAATACTTTACTCAAATAGAAAACTGGAAAAAAAATGCCCATTCCAGTTTCATCTATAAATAAGATATGAAGAGTAATTCAGAAATTCCTTGGCTGCAATCAATCTTCATCATATTTTTATTCTGTTATCTTAGCTCTGAAAATTATACGTGAGATGTACTTTGCATTGAGATTTGACTTGGAGATTTCAGATTTATTGTCAGAGTACAAAGATGACATCACATACAGCCCTAAGATTCTTTCTACTGCGGGCATGGCAGAATTACCACATTTTGGTAGTACAAAAAAAATCAATAAAAAATGCAGTCGTTAAATGAGTCTCTGATTGAGTTTGTTGACGAGGAGTCTGACGGTGGAGCGGGAGCAGCTGCTCCTCAATCTGGTGGTGCGAGCCTTGTGGCACCTACACCTCTATCCTCATAGTTAGCGAGAACAGAGTGTGGGCTTCTGGAAATGAGGAAATCAAAGATCCAATTACACAGTGGGGTGCTGAGTCCCAGATCTTGGAGTTTGCTGATCAAATTTTGGGGGATGAGGATGTTAAATGCCAAATTAGTCGATATGCATCTTTGCTGTCCAGGTTTTCCAGGGGTTTGTGTAGAGCCACTAAGATGCCATCCATGTAGATCGGTGGTACGATAGGTGAAATGGAACTGATCCACGTTGCCACTCAGACAGGAGCTGATGTGCTTCAACACCAACCTTTCAAAACACTTCTTCACTGTTGATGTGAGTGCTACTGGTTGATAGTCATTTAGGCAGATTACCACACTCTTCTTGGCACTGGTACAATTGAGGCTTGTTTGAAACAGGTGGGTACCACACCCTGACTGAAGGAGATGTTGAAGATATCTATGAATATGTTGAAAGTTGGTCAGCACAGATTTTAATACTTGGTCAAGTACTCTATCTGGACTGGATGCTTTCCTCAGATTAGCGTTACTGAAGACAGCCTGCGTGTCATCCCCAGATACGGAGAGGAAAGGATCATCAGGGCACATGGGGGAAGCATGGTGGTGGTTCATTCTTGTTCTTGTGGTCAAATCGGGCATAGAAGGCATTGAGTTCATCTGGGAGTGAAGCTTTGCTGTCTCCTACAGCACTGGATTTGGTTTTGTAGCAGGTTACGTCATTTTAGGCCCTGCCTCAGCTGTTGGGTATCCTTCATGGTTTCCATTTTTGTCCAGAAACTCCATTTCACCTGGGAGATGGCTTTCTGTAGGTCATAACTGCACCATTTGTGGTGATCTGGATCTGGACTTGCATGCCAGCATCTCTGCTTTTTAATTATACTTTAAAGCATTTTGGGATTTTTTTGTAAATGGACTTTTTATAAAATTGCATTGATGCAAGCTATTTTTCATTTCTCTGTAGAGTCCCACTTTATGTATTTTCTAAATAAGGTTCTTCCAATAACACAAATTGGAGGCAAAGATGTACTTGTATTGAAGTGATATTAATGGTTCTGAGAGTCAAAATTATATATTTTTAAATGGGTTAACATGTTGAAAAGCCAGGTGTAAAAGTATTTTTATCCTTCTAGTAATATATAGATGTAATGTTGAAACATGCATTCTTACCAATAAATCTGAAAATATACATCCTGAATAATTTTAAATTTATTTCCCTTTACTTTTCAGTTTGTTAAAATGCTTGCATGATTCTAATTTTTTTTTTTAAAAACAAAACAAGATTTTTGGAGTGTTTTAGTGGCTTCAACCATCTTCAGTTAACACATCCCAATACTAAATGAGTCTTTTACACAAATATCCTTTGGATGATTATCATTGTTGCTACTTTCAGAAAGAACAAACATGACATAAAATGCTACATCTGGCACTTGTTTAATGTCAATACTAATTTGGTATGACATCAGAAACCCTGGCAAATTTCTAGAGAGATGTGGTGGAAAGTGTGCTGACCAGCTGCATCATGCATGGTCTGGTATGGAAACACCAATACCCCTGAGTATAAAGCTCTCCAAAAGGTAGTAGACACAGCCCAGGTCATCACGGGCAAACCATCCACACTACTGAGTAGTACTGCTATAGGGAGTGCTGCTGTTGGAGAGCAGCAACAATCAAAGATCCTCACCACCCAGCGCACGATCTATTCTCACTGCTGCCATCAGGAAAGAAGTATAGGTGCCATAAGACTCACACCATCAGATTTGGGAACAGCTGCTACCCCCTCCACTATCAGACTCCTCAAACAGAGACTCATTTGAGGACTTTAATGATTTTCTCTCTATTGCACAGTTTATTTACATTTGTTATCTGTTTTGTTCTTTGTTACATGTTTTACACTGTGTACAGTTTATTTTTTGCACACCCGCAGGAAAAAGGAATCCCAGGATTGAATGTTATGTCATGTTTGTACTCTGATAAAATTTCTGAATTTGAAAGTGGCTTTTATTGTCTTCCTTTCTGATTGAGGTTTTAATTTTCTCATTGAATAAATATATTACATTGTAATAAAATATTTTAGCACTTAGTAATTCCACAATCGCAGTATTCTACCAATTAATATGGAAACTTCTGCTCATTTTCATCTGAGTCTTCTGCAGAGCGTTAATAAATTTAAAAGAAAAAGATAATGTTTGAAATCAAATTTCACTTTTGAGTTGATAGCTGTTTGTAGATGGCTGAATTCAATTCTGAGTTTTCATTGGACTGTAGATTGAATTTCTACCAGAATGGCTGGACCTTCCTACATGTATTTAGTTTTCCTGATCAAGTGGCTTGACATGGGTGAAGAGAGATCTGTGTAACCAAGAATCTAGGTGGCATCCTTATTTTCATCTCTTGGGACTCTTCAGTATAAAAATTGGAAAGTCAGTTGCACCTGTATAAAAAAAAATTTGGTGAGCCACATTTCGAGTAGTGTGTGCAGTTCTGGTTACCACTCAATGAAGACTTTAGATAGGGTGCAGAAGAGTTTACCAGAAAGTTGCCTGGATCGCCATGTATTTTCTTACAGAAGAGGTTGGACAAACTTGGATTTTTTTCTATTGAGCATTGGAGGCTGAGGAGCAACCAGATATTTCATAAAGTTATGAGAGGCATGGATAGGACATGAGGTTTTTTTGCAGAGCGGAAATATCAAATACAAGATGACATTGTTTTAAGGGGAAAGGGAAAGTTGAGAGGGGTGTTGCAAGTCTTTTGTTTTGCACAGGGAGTGGTAGGTGCTTGGAACACATTGCCAGCAGAGGTGTTAAAAGCAGATTTGAAGCATCCAGACAAATATAACAACAGGTAAGGAATAGGGGAATTATTGACCACGTGGGGCAGGTGAGACTAGTTTAATTTGGCATCAAGCTGCAGACGTGGTGGGCTAAAACACCTGTTCCTGTGATGTTCTGCTTTATTTCGCGAATAGAGTTGTGACAACGCCACTTTCTTCATTTTGTGTGCAGTGTTATGTTGATTTGCAAAGTTGTGTTGCAATGGTCTCGGCTTTTTTTTTTGTAAAACTTCAAGAGATATCAAAATCTGTTTATAAGCAGTATTTCTGAATATACAAAAATGTACATCCTAACAAACCTGATTTAGTTCTGCATGTTTTTCAATTTAAGTTTGAACAAATTTTTTTTAGGTATGAAAACAAAGCTGCCAAAGATAAAGACAGATACAATTTACAGCTGAAGAAAGCCATAGAAGAAAATACTCATCACAAAGTAGAAAAACAGACAAAATTGGCCCAAGCATTGCAGGTCGCTAAGAAACACAAACAAAATGCGCCACTTTCAAACCAACACATATTGGACAAACTTTTCCAGTCACAAATCCAGAACAAAACCAGCTTGGAACTTCCTTGTAAGGCAATAGATGTTCCATTTTCTTTAAGTGTTTTAAAAAAACAACTTGAGCAACTTTCCAAAAGCCACGGGACGGGTGGTGAAAGACTTCGTCTCATTAATTGCTTGACTTCATACAATGGATGTGTCGTCGCCTCTGAACAGAGGCTGATGTTGCTAAATCCTTTCCGAGTGGAAGAAACTCTTCTGTTTCGAAGACTGATGGAGCATCACATCTTTGAAACAGAAATCCTTGATTCACCAATACCTCTAACAAACAGGTAAAATAAATATATTAGCATTTTGAATCTTAGATTTACATTATTGTTTTATTTATAATTTTGTTCCATTGCCTTGAAAATAACATTAAATATTTAATTTTATAAATCCAGTGTGCTGCCATGTATGTCCATCAGGTCAAATGCTAAATGCATTCTCCTGACAACTATTTTCCCTGTATGGATTAAAGCCAGTAATATGTATCTTTGGTATTTGATTGCTGCAAATAATTAGCACAGAATTATAGCTGTAGTTTAAAGAATTATTATTCTCTCTCTCTCTCGAAACAGATCTGTTAATGAGTTAAGCAATAATGATTGCTTTAAGTATATTAACTACTAGGCATTAGGAAGTGTAATGGCACGTGAACTATTGTATGTTATCTGTAATCTACTATTCATCATTGCCAAGGCTAACCTGTTGTCTAATTTGTTTCAGCCAGCTTGGTGGACCCCAGTATATAGATTGCCTCTATAATATGCAAAAAGAAAACACTGCAATGAATGGGATAACTTGTTTTACAGATCCAAGACTTGTCTCTAATGGGTTCAAGATACAGCTAATCACAGGTATGTTGTAAGTTGACTGTTATCTTCCTGAAATTGTAGCTCCTACTAATAAATCAAGCACATTTTTACAGAAACATGAAATTAAGGAGACTTCCACTTTTATTTCTACACCCAAAAATTCATTGTGTTACAATGTACAGTTTTATTATGTGATGAGAATTTTAAGGACAGTGTACCTATTTCTAAATCTACAATTGCAGTTTTTTCCACACGTCTGTTTCAAAGCTTGGCTGTTGTTCAACCAAATGAAAAGTATAAATTCTTAAACTCTCCAGAGGGAGCTCTGCTATTTTCCTGGAGAGGCAACTTATAAGCAATAGCATGGTTTTGTTATATGAATGCCATAAGCTGACTGGTCAGATTTTAGTTAACCAGTTCACTAAGTACAAACAACTTGGAGCATGTCTGGAGATGCTTGAAAATTAAATTTAAACTTTTCAGATCCATTAATGCTGAGCCAAAGTTCCATATGCAGTTCCTCTAAATGATGGTGAGGGTGGGATTCTTTATCAGTTATTTTTCACTATATAACACTCCCCCCCCCCCCCCCCCCCCAAGTCCTTTGTGTATTTTCTAACAGCTGGTGAAACTGGAAGGTTACTTTAGCCTATTATACTATATTTAATCCATATGGTCAAAAATGAGCTTTGAGGTGTAAAGGCACCCGCTGTCATGACCTTCTTGCTGCTAAATGCAGTTTTTGGGTCACCAGCAATGTATACTTTACATAATCATCCATAAAACATACAAAATGTGTCAGAGATAAGGCGTTCCACCCAATAATAGCAATAAATTATTCTGACAGATTTGCTGTGTCAGTAACTGGTCAGTGCAAGAAAGAGCATGAGGTTTTTTGCAGGCACACCTTCCTCACATGGAAAAAATTTTAGGGGTCTAACCTTTGCAGCAGATTTCTAGTGACAGCATATCAAAGCAATGCTGTGCACCTGGGAGGAAAAAGTTGAATTTTGGCCTTTGGCACAGGAACAAACATTTCCATTGACAGAACTGCATTGCATTAATCTCCCATTAACAAATGTTGAATGCTGAAAGATTCCGTTTTCCTAACATATAATCCACACACCATGTTTAAGATTTTTGTAAAAGATGTGTAGAAATTTTTAGTTCCGTAGAGATTCCAAAGTTGATATTCTAAACAAGATCTGGTATGCAATGGGCATTTAAAACCACTTAGATTATTTTAATTTACATTGCCACTTAGCTGCAGAAATGCTCTTAATTTTGAAGTCAATCAATTCCAGGTCAAGGTGAGGACAGAAAAGGCACTCAGTGTGCCTCCTGATGCATTGACAAGGAATGTTGCCTACTCTATCCATTGGCAATGTCTTCAGAGTGGACTGCACCATTTCTCTTTTTACAAGGGGGTCATGAGTGAAAAGGAAAAGAGAGAGGGGGGAGTGATATTACCAATTATTAACATGACTTTTATGTTTTTAAGTTTAATTGAAAAAGTCTGTCTATTATATCCAAGTTATATTGTAATTTTTGATGTTGAAAAATAGAACTTTTTGAGCTATTTTATTCTGAAACTCTAAAGCCCAACAGGAGTCTCACTATATTATAAAAATTAGATAATTTAAAAAAAAACTTTTGACTGAATTACAAACCTTGCAAATGGAAGTAAATTCTCAGTGGATAGAATGAGAGAACATTTCCACTTGAAACTCTTTACACAGAATAGTTATTTCCAAGAAAGGTCACCAAGTGAAGATTTATTTTCCTCTTGCTGAGAGGATGGTTTTTCAGTGTCCCTGTCAGGACGATCTTCTAACATGTATGGTGCAATTCAGCAAATACGTCACTCACACATTCCACTGGGGCTTGCTCCTTGTCCAGGGTGATGCAGGCACTGACCCTGGATGAAATTTGTTATTAAACATATTTGACAACTGATTCCTTTACTTGGGAAAAGACACTGCCTTGTTTAAATCTGCTTAGTATGGCCATCCCTGAGAGGTTGCCAAATGTCACTCAGGCCATGTGGGAATTGTTAACACAAGGAGCAAGTCAGAGCCTGAGGCAACTTTTGATAAACCTTGCAAAGGTTTGCAGCTGTAGTTAACTTCAGTTGAAATACCTATAGCACTTTAATTTCAAAACAAAATCATTTATTCTTGTCACTTCATTGTTGTAGAGAAGGAAAGTTTAAGTCTGCCACTGTATTTAACTTTTTAAGTCACTAAATCAACATGCATTAGCTCCATGTTTTAAAAAAAAAACATATTTGCACTACACACAATTAAAGATTAAAATCCGTCAAATCTAGAGCTGTTTCTTTTTTTTGTGATTAGGTGGTTCAATGGGAGAGCATCTTTTGGAAATCCAAGAAATGGCGAGGTGTTTACCTTTCTATGGTATATCTGATTTACAAGAAATTCTGAATGCAATTTTAAACAAAAATGCTCAGCATGTGCACCAATGCAGACCTTTAAAGGTTGTAAATTATTTGGAGGTAAGACGCTTTTGGAAAATACCCCCAAAAGTAATACATCAATTTAGCAGGTGGTTCTAGTGGAAATCAAAAGATTTTTATAATGAAAACCTGATGATCTTAGAAATGGATAAAAGTGCTGTTAAGGCAGTTTTGTTATTTCATCTTCAGATGGTAAAATTAGACATTTGGAGATTTATAACATTTACAAATATTGTGTTTATCTTGTTCATACCAAGTATTCTATGTATGTTGTTCTCTATCCAAGATTAGGAGAAGGGGCATTGATATGCTCCTTACAAAAGTGCTATGTAACTTGACAGCATGGGAACGCTCATAAGCAATGGAATGTCTTCCTCAGTCTATTTTTGCTGCCTCCTTTAGGGGAAACTCATTCCTTGTACCCTGCTGTTGAAAGCTCCAATGACATTGAGCAATATAGGGTATTGTGGACACAAGACAGACTACAATATTATGGTTCAGCATGTTGGTGATTTTGCCTGCTTTAAAAATATATATGGTTACGAGTTTCCAGTACAGAATAGGCATCTTAAACAATACTTTGCCCTTCTGTAAGCTTCTTAACAGTTGGTTTCAAGGAATTGCATCTGAAATGGCTTGAAATTAAGATATCATAGCACAGATGCACAAATACAGGAAGGATATAGCAAAGGTGGGAACTTCTTGGTGTATGAAAGACTAGTAGACTCTGAAGGCCTAATAGCAAATAGACACATGAGCAGTTGGGGCACTATAATCTACAGGGTCTGAACAAAGATGAGGAAAGTGAAAATAGCTCAGCAACTGAATGACCACACAGGTAGCAGGCAGTTAGTTAGTTGCTTGCGGTTAATAGACTCACAGAACCGGGATAGTGTATGCTGAGGGCAAGAAGGGTTCCTAATCATGTTAAAGCTTTGGATCTGGAGCTTGGATTGCAACAGAGAGAACAGGAGTCTGTGAAGTTGCAGAGGCTTCAGGCAATTCCACAGGCACTCAGTGTCCCTGGAGTGACTCTTTTGCTACTCTTTGTTGCTTACTGTAAGGGGCTCTGGGCAATATTAGTGGCTACTCTTTGTCTGCCTTACTGACAGCAGAAGGAAATTTTGTGTAATTTTACATTTTTCGTACTATTACATGACAAAGGAATCTTGAATAGCTTAACTAGAGCACTATTTTTGGCCCGATGGAGATTTAAAATTTAATTTAAATTTAGACATAGAGTACAATAACAGGCCATTTGGGCCCATGATCCTGTGCCACCCAATTTACACTTCCCTGTGCATTTCAAATGATGGGGGGAAAAAACCGGAGTCTCCGGGGAAAACGTACAAGCTCCTTACAGACAGCGCAATATCAAAGCCCAGTCTCGACCATTGGCACTAACTGCTATGTCAACTATTGCCAAGATGTTAGGCTTAATGACCACTATTCCCATGAGTTTACAACAGAATAGACCATTGAGCCCATCAAGGTGAGCACTGGCATCAAATGATATCAGAATTGGGACAGAAATCCCAACATGTTTGTAGTATAATGTTACTTACCTCTTAAAGCTGAGCACCATTAAAAAAAAAATGCCTTGGATCTTTAAAAAAATCTATACTTCTTCTACACACATTCTGCCACTTCCTCCCACAATAAGGCAGTCATCCTCATCCATCTGTGATTGGAAAAGTAATACCTGCTTGAGGCACCTCATCTATTCCTAGATAGCACACACAACAAAGCTTTCCCCTACATCTTGGTGCAGGTGACAACAAACAATTAAATTCATTGTGAAGCCTGGCCAGCTCCAGTCACAATCACCAAGTTTCCATATAGCCTTGGGTACAGTCTTTAAAGTGACAAATCCCCAATCACACCAGCCATCTCCAGATGGACTTCATACTCAGCTCCTTAGTGTTCCAGAAAACCAGAGAGCTGACAGTCAAATGGCCCACTTCCAATCGTACTGACACAGTAAGCCAGCAGATTACTTGCTGCCAACTCCACCCAACTACTCTGAGACATCCTTGTACTGATCTTTCTTCACATTTATTTTTCCTAAAATAAACAGAAGATGCTGGAAACAGGTCAGTTGGCATCCTTGAAGAGAACAACAGAGTCAACATTTCAGGGGAAAAAAGACAATGGAGCATTATCTGTTTCTGTCTCCAACGATGCTGCCTGACCAGCTGAGGATTTCCATCATATTTTCTTTCACTTCAAGCATCTGCACTATTTTCCTTTTGAACCTCTTTTTCTCGTCCCTGATTCCAGCTCTACGACAAAGTGGTTTACTTTGTAGATGGACAAAAAGATAAAGCTGGCAAATACTGAACCTATTTGTGTTTAAACCTTGCCTTCAAGTGAAAGTTAATTGAGATTTTGGCCTTTAATCTCTCCCAAGTATATGAGCTGTCAGCCCATAAAAGGACAAAGTTCCTACCTCATTTCAGATGTTAGCATTTGCTGAAATGGGAGTTGATAGATGACCTGTTGAAACAGGATCAGGTTCCTTCGATGCTGATATTCATAATCTAGGTTCATGTGAAAAATGGTCATTTGACTGATGTAGCAGAATGCTACTGTATCTGGCGAGAAGGCAAGTAAAAGACAAATTAAGGTCAAATCAACTGCAGCTAATTGACTCAATAGAAAATGGACAATGAATTTTTTTGTGTTTTAAGAATTTTCAATCAACATGTAATCAAAATGAAGAATTATCAAAAAGAAAAACATCAATGTCAATTAAAAAAAATACAAATATCGATCCGCATGTCGATCCGCCTGTCGATATTAAAGAAAATGAGAAAAAAAGGTCAATTATTATAAAGAATCTTTGGAGCGCAATACACAAGTGTTGGAGAAACTCAGCAGGTCACACAGCATCTATTAGTTTCTCCAACACTTTTGTGCATTGCACTTCAATCTGCAGACTTTCTGTTTAACTGAATCTATGGAACAAGTTTACCCTCTTGATGAATGACATCACCTGTTCAGCTGTGTTCAGGTTATAATTTAACTTCAGGGTACTAAATAAGGCTGAATTATGGTTCACTGATTTAACATATTCCTCAACATGAAAATAAAACTCATGCCATGGTCGGTCAGGTCCTATTAATTCATTGTTGATTTTCTGAGACATGAATACAATGATTTTTGCTACACTATATGGAAAGCAACTTTAAAGTTTCAGTCTATGTATGGCATTTTATACTTATTCTCTCTGTCCTCTTCTGCAACTTACCAGGCCCTATTATAAAGGTACTCAAGCTTTCAAAACGGAGGTCAGTTTCAGGAATGCCTGGTTTGTCCACTTGTGCTCTTGACCTTTGTCCTTTGCCCCTTCGTTCCTGCCAGTAACAGGGCCAGAACCTAAGGGCAAAGAGCAGAGTCCAGTGATGTGTATTCACGACCTGTTTGTTCTGCATATTTTCATAATAGATAGAGCAAAGAGATGAACTGTCCTGACTGCATCTTCAAACCAGAGAAGGATAAAGATGTTATTTCTTGGCATCTCTGGAGTTCAGAGACATTTTGCCAAAAAACCTATGGTGGTTCAGGGTGAATTAACAATTTGTTGTAGTGATGAATATCTATTTCCATGACTTGGTGGATACTTGAAGTGCTCTCTTATTAATTAACATACAGTTGTAGTTTGAAGCTACCCACAATGAAGAAAATTCTGTGGGAAAATTTATAAACCTCTTTATACATCTCCATTCCCAGTGCATGGTATGAGGGGCATGTATGAAAAGCATAAGTGAAAGCAATGGATGGCGTAAATATTTATATTAAGAAAATATATAACATTTTCACAAAAAATGAAATAAAATGCAACTCAGTCCTCAAACTTGTATCTCAGCACATTTGATTACAATTTTGCTTTAATACTTATTCACATGTATTGGTTTATATTCTTCTGAAGGGAGAGGCTGTTCGTATGGCTCGACAGTTACCGCTGTGCTTTTCAAGGGAAGACATAGAAGATACATTGTTAAGGATGCACCAACAACTGGGAAAAGATTGTAGCAGCTGCATTCACGGCCGCCCATTTTTGCATCATTTAGCAAACATTCCAGAAACAAGCTGACTTGACAACAACATACAGATACTCAAGTATAAAGAATCACCACGAGTTTCACTCCTTGTCTCTCTCTTATATCAAATGGAAAGTAAAAGTTGAAATATTTCTTGTTCCTTCCCTCTCATTTTCTTTCCTTAATGGGGAAATAGAGCACCCCATCTTTTTTATATTTTACCAGAAGTGGTATGTCATGGACCAGTTCATTTCTCACTCCACGTGGGCAGTTGCGTACCCAGTGAACTTCAGATCAAAAGTTCCATAATGGAGGTTTTTTTTTGTTGCATGCTCATAACTACCCATGCAGGTGAAACCAAACAAGTAGGGGTGGGGGTATAAACTCAGTACACCAGGCATTATCTGTGGAGAAAGAAAAAATGTATGTTTTGATGAAAGGTCATTGACTTCAAACATCAGAGTTTCCATGTTTATCTTTTAGGTTGGGATACAAAAATGTTGAATTTTGCTGAATAATTAATTCAGATGTTTTTGAAACTTTTATGTCTTCGATGAAGGATTGTTTCCCATCACTGCTACTCACAACAGAAACAAGGAAATAATTATTGATCCATCAGTAGGAATTATTCTATCACAAGCCATGAGTGTTCAGTTAAAACCTGATCAACAAAATTGACATCTTTTCACTCCAACAGCGTCTAGAGTTTGGGGTTCTTTACACCCCTCAAGTAAATCACTGCAGAAGTAGCAGCTGATTCTTTTGATAATGCAAATAGAAAATACCCAAATGTTCAAGAGAAGGTAGGCATATCATTCATTGTTGCAAGTCTCCCACGGTAAACATTATGTTTCACCTTTTTTCCTGTGCCATCTATTTTTTTTTGAGGTAAAGATAAATCTATACATTTTGAATTGCATATTTGATCTTCTGTTTGGAACTAAATTTGTTTGTATTTCTGTCTTCCCAAAGTCTTTCACGTTAATAAAACTACTTTGGTGGCTGTAATTTTACATAGATTGAAATGTATTATTTTGGCAATCAGCTGTGACTTGTAAGTTGAATATTTCTTTTCTACTCGTTCACATTAAAATTGTTGCACTTTTCACTGGTGGCATCATTTTTTAAATCTATGATCATTAGTATACTTCACTGATTGCCTAAGAGCCAAGCTTCTCTGGATCAATCTATATTTCTGAATATCTTTCAGCAGGAATTTGATGGAAGCATTTGAAATCTTAAAGAGAAAAGCATTCTCATTGATAGAACACAGTAATAATGGAGAATGGCAAAAGAACCCAAACATGACATGAGGCAAATAATTTGTTCCCAGTGTTTAAGGTCTGAAATGCCCATTCAATTCCAATATAGCTGAATAGGTAAATTAATGGGAAAAATTTGTAGGACTGGAGAAAGAGGGTGGGGAATTGGGAGTAGCTGGATTGCTCTTGCGTGAAGGCTTAACAGGCTGAATGCCCTTTCGTGCAGTAACCATTCTGTAATTTTTTTTAGTAAAACCTTTTGGCTATGTTTGATCCATTACCAAGTCCTCATCACTCACTCATTCTTTTCCCTCATTCGCTCCCGATTTCAACACTTCTAATTTAAGATTATAAATAGTTTCTTCATGCCCTCCCTGTGTAATTTTTTTTGGTAAATCTCCACTCCTATTCAGACACAGTCTGTTATTACTTCTAAGCTTTGTGGCAAACTCTAAAGTGCTGAGCATTCACTTTATCCGTGTCTCTCACTATTTAATCACAAATAATCAGTGCTTATGAGATTTGATCACATATGTCAGATGAACTAACTTTCATTATTAAACATTTACCATTGTCCACCTATCCATTTAACCTTTCACCCCTTGCTGTCAACAACTGCTTTTAAAGAAAATTCAAAAAAACTGCTTTCACTCCCTTTGGAGGACGAATCCCAAAAATTCAAGATTTTCTGAGAGAAATTAATCGTGCTTCCTCTCTGCCTTGGCTGTTTGTCCACTTATTTTTGAACAGCAACTTGGAAGTTCCATAATTTTCTATTAATGTAAACATACTCAGCACATCTACCCTGTGAAGAACTTTCAGAACCATAGCTTACAATCCAATTGCTTTTCATTCTTCTAAACTTTAGCGAATGCAAACCTAGCCTACCATACCCTGGATCCAGCCAACCCAACTAATTTTACAGTCCAGGTTATGTTGCATTCCATCCTCCCTACTTTGCATGATGCTCTCTCTTCCGTCATACAGCAGAGAGCAGGCTCCAACTCATCTAGTCAACTAAGTTGACATTATGGGCTTGTCCTATTTCCCTGCATTTGGTCCATATCCATCTAAGCCCTGTCAATGAATTTGTCCATGTGTCTTTTAATTGTATTATTGTGCCCACTTCTACAATTTCTTATGGCAGCTCATTCCAGATACAGATTACCACTATGAGAGGCATAGAGCGAACAGCAGCACCTGTTTCCCCATATGTCGTGGAATCTGCTGCACAAAGTTAAAGGAGGGAAGTTTCTGGGAGATATCAGGGGTAAGGTTCTCTTTTTCCCCCGCCCCACAGAGTTTTGGATGCTTTGATTGCCTTGCTGGGGATGCTGAAATTGGGGGTATTTAAGAGGCTCTCAGACAGACACACGGATGAAAGAAAAGAGGGTTATGTGTAGGGAAGGTTTAGTACTTTTTCTTAGAGAAGGAATTTTTGGGTCAGCACAATACTGAGAGCTGAAGGGCCAAGTACTGTCATGTATTGTTCTATTATGTCCCTCAAATCTCTCCCCTCTCACCTTAGGGTGATGCTCTCTTGTTCAACTACCAGGGGGAAAAGACTGAGCATTTACTTTCCCATTAACCCTAATTTTATAAACTCTGCAAGGTCACCCTCGGCCTTCTTCACTCTAGAGAATAAAGACCCAGCCTATACAACCTCTCCCTATAACTCAAGCACTTTAGTTTCAGTAACATACTGGTGAATCTCCTTTGCATCCCTTTCAAAATACTGAGGTTTCCTATAACAGGGTGACCAGAATTGCACACAGTACTCATAAATGTGGTCTCGCCAATGCTTTGCATGCTGAATCATGAGATCTCAACTTCTGTACTCCATATCCTGCCCAAAGAAGGCACTACCACTTTGTTTAACCAAGTTGCCGCTTATGGGCTCAAAGGACCCCAAAACCCAGCAGCAATAGAAATTTACCAAGACAAATGATCACTTAAACAAAAATTGTTTAAAGATTATTAAAATCATGAACACAGGATCAAACTTTAACTTATTACTATTAACTTAACTAACCTAACTTAACCCCCATCTAATTCTAAGCGCACATTCTTTGATTCACAGTCCAATCTCACTCTTCTAAGTTCACTGGTTGCAAGCAATTGTTATACTGTGTGCAGAATTTAACATTTATGAATCACCAGGTTCTTGAAAGGTAAATGGTTACCGCCCAGGAAGGTTGTCAGTTTTCAGAGAGATTTGTTGCTCATTAGGACACCCACAACTGATTCCTTTGGATCAGCCACTTCAGTGTCTTATTGAAGAAACTTGCCCCATCAGGGTTTTCCAGATGATGACTTCTCTTTCAGATGACCAGAGTTCCTTTTTGTTTCCCTTATTTCAAGTGAAACATTGTACAACTAGTCATCTCCTCTTTGACCAGGCTGAACTAAGAACTTCTACAGTTCAGCAGTAGCAGCTGGGATTGAATTCTCCCTCGCTCATACACACAGAAAACTACATGACCCTCTTAGAACAGTTTGTTCATCTGTTGCTTTCCAAAACAATAATCCATTACTCCACAGCTCATCCAATTAACACCTACTTGTGAAGTCCTTATAGGCATTCTTCAAAGTTTTTGCAAAGGCTTCTGGATCCTGAACTGTCTGGGTTGAGCAGAGCTCTGGCATTTTAAATGAGATCTGTTTTGAAGTGTTTGTATGTGACCTACACTTTAAAAAAACCTGCCACAATTTATCTCCTTTAAAACATATCTATATACAAATCTGTCACACCACTTTCAATACCCAGGTCTCTCTATTCTACAAAACTTTTCAGCCCCTACCATTATTGTGTCATTCACAAATTTTCCTTTTTTCTTTCTTTGGCTTGGCTTCGTGGACGAAGATTTATGGAGGGGGTAAAAGTCCACATCAGCTACAGGCTCGTTTGTGGCTGACAAGTCCGATGCGGGACAGGCAGACACGGTTGCAGCGGCTGCAGGGGAAAATTGGTTGGTTGGGGTTGGGTGTTGGGTTTTTCCTCCTTTGCCTTTTGTCAGTGAGGTGGGCTCTGCGGTCTTCTTCAAAGGAGGTTGCTGCCCGCCAAACTGTGAGGCGCCAAGATGCACGGTTTGAGTCGATATCAGCCCACTGGCGGTGGTCAATGTGGCAGGCACCAAGAAATTTTTTTAGGCAGTCCTTGTACCTTTTCTTTGGTGCACCTCTGTCACGGAGGCCAGTGGAGAGCTCGCCATATAACACGATCTTGGGGAGCCGAACAGGAGTGTGGGTATGACAATGGCTCTGTATACGCTTATCTTTGTGAGGTTTTTCAGTTGGTTGTTTTCCAGACTCTTTTGTGTAGTCTTCCAAAGGCGCTATTTGCCTTGGCGAGTCTGTTGTCTATCTCATTGTCGATCCTTGCATCTGATGAAATGGTGCAGCCGAGATAGGTAAACTGGTTGACCGTTTTGAGTTTTGTGTGCCCGATGGAGATGTGGGGGGGCTGGTAGTCATGGTGGGGAGCTGGCTGATGGAGGACCTCAGTTTTCTTCAGGCTGACTTCCAGGCCAAACATTTTGGCAGTTTCCGCAAAACAGGACGTCAAGCGCTGAAGAGCTGGCTCTGAATGGGCAACTAAAGCGGCATCATCTGCAAAGAGTAGTTCACGGACAAGTTTCTCTTGTGTCTTGGTGTGAGCTTGCAGGCGCCTCAGATTGAAGAGACTGCCATCCGTGCGGTACCGGATGTAAACAGCGTCTTCATTGTTGGGGTCTTTCATGGCTTGGTTCAGCATCATGCTGAAGAAGATTGAAAAGAGGGTTGGTGCAAGAACACAGCCTTGCTTCACGCCATTGTTAATGGAGAAGGGTTCAGAGAGATCATTGCTGTATCTGACCCGACCTTGTTGGTTTTCGTGCAGTTGGATAATCATGTTGAGGAACTTTGGGGGACATCCGATGCGCTCTAGTATTTGCCAAAGCCCTTTCCTGCTCACGGTGTCGAAGGCTTTGGTGAGGTCAACAAAGGTGATGTAGAGTCCTTTGTTTTGTTCTCTGCACTTTTCTTGGAGCTGTCTGAGGGCAAAGACCATGTCAGTAGTTCCTCTGTTTGCGCGAAAGCCGCACTGTGATTCTGGGAGAATATTCTCGGCGACATTCTATTTAGTAGAATCCTAGCGAAGATTTTGCCTGCAATGGAGAGCAGCGTGATTCCCCTGTAGTTTGAGCAGTCTGATTTCTCGCCTTTCTTTTTGTACAGGGTGATGATGGTGGCATCACGAAGGTCCTGAGGCAGTTTTCCTTGGTCCCAACAAAGCTTGAAAAACTCATGCAGTTTGGCATGCAGAGTTTTGCCGCCAGCCTTCCAGACCTCTTTACTAATCTTCCAGACAAATTTACTAATCTTTTTAACTACATCGCCATCTAAGTTGTTAATATAGATAACAGTGAATCCAGCACTTCATTAGGCCCTGGGAATCTATCCATTTGAATACTCTCCAAGGCTGCTGTGAGGTCATCAACTGGGGTTTTAATAAACATACCAGTCTTATCCACACTTACAGGAACATCCAGTGGAGTATAACAAAAGCTGCAAGATGTTAAAATGCACATTTAACAACATCTCACTTTCCAGCTGTCCCTCTACCAGCAAACATCCTCTCCCAATCAACTTCCGCAAGTTGCTGTCCAATTACTCCAAAATCAGTCTTGTACTGCACAAATTTAGCATTTCAACACGTGGACCCGGCACGTTTGGCGTGCAGTTAACACAACGCTGTTACAATGCCAGCAATCAGGACCAAGGTTCAACCCATGCTGTCTGTAAGGAGTTTGTACAGTGTCCTCCATAATATTTGGGATAAAGATATTTTTGTCCTTTATTTGGCCCTGTACTCCACAATTTAAAATTTGTAATCAAACAATGTACATGTAATTAATGTGCACATTCCAGATTTTATTCAAGATTATATACATTTTGATTCGACCATATCGAAATTATAGCACTTCCCCCCTCCACAGTTCCCCCACTTCAGGCCACCATAATGTTTGGGACATTTGGCTTCACATGTATTTATGAGTATTCAGGTATGTTTAATTGCTTCATTAGTGCAGGTATAAGAGAGCTAGGCTTGCTTCTAAGCTTTTGATCACCTTTGGAGTATGTAGTTGCCATTTTTCTACAAGGACCAGAGTTGTGCCAATGAAAGGCAAACCATTATGAGGCAGAAAAACAAGAATAAAGCAGTAAGAGACATTGCTCAAACATTAGGGTTGCCAAAAATCAAATGTTTGGAACCGAGGATGAAAGAGCCCACTGGTGAGCTCATTCATCGCAAAAGGACTGGTCGGCCATTGAAGATCTCCACTGCTGATGACAGAAGAATTCTCGCCATGAAGAAAAATCTCCCAACACCTGTCCGATAATCAGAAACACTTCAGGAAGCAGATGTGGTTTTTTCCAATGACTACTGTCCCCCAAAGACTTCCTGACCAGAAATACAGAGGCTACCCTGCAAGATGCAAGCCACCATTTGGCCACAGAAACCCAACGGCCAGATGACAATTTGCCAAGAATATTTTAAAGAGCCTGTAGAATTCTGGAAATGGTCTTTGTGGATAGATGAGGGCTAGATTAACCTGTGTCAGAGTGATGGCAAGAGCAAAGTGTGGATGTGTAAAGGAGCTACCCAAGATCTATAGGCAGCTGCCTGCAGACCTTCTCGCATTATGTGCACAGCATATGTGGGACGCCATACAAGATGGATGCTGTGAGCAAGCACCAGGGGGCAACTGATAAAACCCCAGTCGAGAGTGGAGCTCAGGAGGACTGGGCAATTTCCCCTCCCCAGGACTCTCAGTTTACTGCATTTACTGTTATTTAATAAAGTGTTTGGTTATCTAGTAGCTCTGACCTCCTGTGTCCTCTCTGAGCACCAAACACATACATGGTGTCAGAAGTGAGATGAACAGAGCTTGAAGGCAGAGACCAGGTTTCTTTTGTAACGCAGTGAGTACACAACATTTTCCCGACCACTATGCCAGGCGAATGTAAATGCCTGACCCATTGTCAATCGAGGGCACATGGCTGAGAATTGGAGGATTTTTGAACAGGAATACAACATCTTTATCACGGCCGCACACTCAGACAAGCAGCTGCCCATAAAAGCCTATATTCTGCTCAACTTAGCTGGCCCAGGGTTCAATGAGAGGGAGCAAGCATTCATGTATGCAACAGAGATTAGAGACGGGAATCAAGTAGCTCAGGCGGCGGAGTCCAGGGAGGAGCCAGAGTGTCTGAAACAAAAGCTTCAGGAAATGTGCAGCCCACAGGTTAACATCACCCTGGTACACCTGAAGTTTTATAGAAGGGATCAGGAGGTAGGAGAACCTATACAGTCCTTCGTGAGTGCATTAAGGCTGAAAGCCAAGACCTGTGGATTTGGCGCACTGACCAATGACCTGATAAAGGATCGCATAGTGTGTGGCATGATTGACAACGAATTAATACTATGTAAAGCCATAGACAAGTGCTTAACCTATGAAGTAGAGGCCAGCAGCAGGTGCCTGGTGGTACCCTCAGAGAAGGCAGCAAACATAGACATGGTCCAAGCCATGCCCAGCAGTTGCCACTAGAGAGACATGGCACCAAGCTTCTCCCAGCTGCCAGATAGCCCCGCCCAGCAGACCCACCAACGAAGACACCCAAAGAGGCAGTCACCTGAGGGAACTGCGATTCCTAACACGCCCACAAAAAAGAGGAATGCCCAGCTGAGGAAGGCAGTGCAGGAACTGTCTGCTATGGAACCATTTCATGCCAGTGTGCAGGAGCACTCAAAGAACAAGGACACGAGAAAGAAATTGGAGACCGATGGACCAAGTGACTAAAGAAGACGAGTCATCCAAAGAGGAGTTCAATATCAACCCCGAAAATCTAAAGGAGTCCACACAAGAGAAATGGTGAAGCCTTCGTCAACATGATGGTGAACAGTGGAAATTAAAATAGACACCAGTGCTAGATGCAATATTTTACAGTTGAAGGAGTTCAACAGAATCAAATATAAAGAAACGAATCAATCCAAGGGCAGAGCTTCAAGCCTGGTGGCATACAGAGGCAGCAGAATACACCCACTAGGGATGGTGCAACTGCTGTGCACCACACAGGGACATACACACCCATTCACCTATATAGTCAAAGAGGACCTACTTCAGCTACTGGGGATAAAAGCATACATAGACCTAGGTTTGGTAACCTTCGGAGTGGTGTACACCAAGTAACTATTTTGCCTGACCATTCGCAAAAGACTGCCTAAAAGCAAGTCCATGACCAGAGCTATTAATGAAGTGCCAATACCTAATGATGTCACATGACTCCAAATATTTCTAGTCATGGCAAACTACTTGGGAAAATTCATTGCAAATGCTAGTGAGCTGACTGTGCCACTACGACAGCTCACCCATAAAGACACAGAATAGTACTGGGTCTGTACCCACCAAAAAGCGTTTGAAGAGTCCTCCAGTTTTAGCATATTACGATATCAAATGATCAATACTATTGACATGTGATGCATGCCAATATGGTTTAGGAGAGGCCTGCCTACAAAACAGCAAGCCCATTGCCTACGCATCAAGGTCACTAACGGAGACAGAAATATCTTAAGCACAGATTGGAAAGGAACTACTGGCAGTAGACTTCGCATGCACGAAATTCAATGACTACATTTATGGGAGACTGATAGCTATCGAGACAGACCGCTTGCCATTAGTATCCATTATCAACGTAATCCATTCCCGGTTATTCAATAAGTGTGCCCTACAAAAGAAGCATTTTAGGACAAGACGAGCAAACCCCTTCCCCCTCTCTGTGAGGGCGAGACTGTCCGGTTGCAAACCCCCAAAAGATAGAACCATTTGGCAGTGGTAAAGAAAGCTTGCAACAAGCCCCGGTCATACCTGCTTTCATCAGAGGGGAAAGAATACCTGAGAAATCGGCGCCACGTTCTCCAAGTACGAGAACTGGCCCCACCTAATGGGACAAACCCAATGCCACCAGAGGCCCAAGAAAGGAACGCAATGGGGCAACAAGACTAACAAGCCATACCAACAGATACAAATGATGACAAAGACCTAATGAGCAATCCATGGGAAGCAGCACAATTCACAGCAGAGGCCAGTTGGCCCAAGAGTGACAACCTGGAGTCCCCAGTGAGAACAACAGGGATTGAGGAGGTACAACCTTCCACTTCGCCTGAAGTTTATATAGGATGAGGGCCGGAAGGGTCTGTCCACCTAATCGAAAATACCTGGACTAGCGGGTACCCCCACCTAACCCAACAGAGAAAGGAACAGTAAGCACCCTTTTTGATGGATGTGCCCTCCCTAGGGCAATGACATGGAGTCACCTAACATGGACATCATTGTTGGCATGTCTCCATACACAGGATTGTAGTACTATGGCTGCTGTCATTCTTCCTTGCACCTCCACAGGTATGAGCTAAAGGGGGTGCAGACAGCTGCCTGCAGACCACCTTGCATTACGTGCAAAGCGTGTGCAAGATGCCGGACAAGACAGATGCTGTGAGCATGTGCGAGGGGGCCACTGATAAAACCCCAGCTCATCTTCAATGACAATGTAACTAGAATGACAATGATCCCAAACATACTGCTAAAGTAACAACAGAGTTTTTCAAACCCAAAAACTGGAAATTTCTTGAATGGCCAAGTCTAAATCTAATTGATCATGCCTTCTATATGCTGAAGAGAAAACTTAAGGCCACAAGACCCTGAAACAAGCAAGAGCTGAAGATGGCTGCAGTAGATGCCTGTCAGAGCATCACCCAAGAAGATATCAACACCTAGAGATGTTTATGAATTACAGACTTCAAATAGCCATTGCATGCAACAAAGTACTAAACATGATTATTTTAACATAAATGCCATTTCTATATCCCAAATATTATGGTGCCCCGAACTGAGAGGACTGTATATACAAAATGCTGTAATTTTTACATGATCAAAAAAAAATGTATACAAATAACCTTGAATAAAATCTGGAATGCGCACTTTAATCACACGTGAATTTTTTTTTATTACAAATTTACAACTGTGGAATACAGGAGCAAACAAAGGAGAAAAAACTGTCTTTGTCCCTAACATTATGGAGGGCACTGTACATTCTCTCCATATCTGTGTAGGTTTCCTCCTTTTCAAAGCATTCCAGGGGTTGTAGATTAATTGGGAACCATGGGCTTGTGGGCCAAAAGGGCCTGTAACCGTGGTGCATGTCTAAATTTAAACATTTATTTTAAAACCATTCTCTGTGCTACTCCCAACCTTCTTTGATATTTTTCCAAATGCCAATTTGTTGAATCCTCTCCCTTTAAATCTACTGTTGCTTTCTCTCTCTCTCTCTCTCTCTCTCTCTCTCTCTATCGAGTATCAACAATGTTTGTTGCATTCTTCCTCTGTAGTTTAAGCTACTTCTTACTTCACCCAATCCTCCGTGGTCAGATTCCAGATGATGCTGAGATCACAGCCCCACTGAAGAACTCTTTCATCAATGGAAGAAACAGGGCAGATGGGGAGAGACAGCAGGGTTAGTTTTACCTGCACTGGCCACAACCCATGATGGACAAATGTATTTACAGCAAATTAAACTAGAAATCTGCAAATGCTGGGGTCGAGGCCAATACACAAAGGTGCTGGAGAAACTTAGCAGGTCACAAAGCATCCATAAGTAAAGGATAATCAACTCGTTGGATTTAGAACCTTCATCAGGTCTATTTACACAAGTTCTCTGGAGAACCCTAAAGCACAGAAACAGGCCCTTCATGAACTTCCTCAAGACAACAGACATCCATTTCCAGTGAAGTTATTCATGGGGTAGCACAGAAACAGGCCCTTCATGAACTTCCTCAAGACAACAGACATCCATTTCCAGTGAAGTTATTCATGGGGTAGCACAGAAACAGGCCCTTCATGAACTTCCTCAAGACAACAGACATCGATTTCCAGTGAAGTTATTCATGGGGTAGCACAGAAACAGGCCCTTCATGAACTTCCTCAAGACAACAGACATCCATTTCCAGTGAAGTTATTCATGGGGTAGTGAGAGAAAGGTTTTGGTGTGAGACAAAAATTCAAGGGATTTTTAAAGAGCAGTACAAGAACGGCAAAATAAGCAGCCTTTTTCTGCAAAATTCTGGTTCTTTCCGAGATTCATTGCAATTAATTTTAAGGAAAATCTTTGCGTGGCTGAATAATTGGTACAAAGGACAGGGTTTCAGCCTTCTGAATCATTGTACCTTTCCCAGAAGAGACGGCAATCTGTACAAAAGTGACAGATTACACCTGATCTGGAAGGGAAACAATATCCTAGCGGAGAGGTTTGCTGGAGTTGTTGGGTAGGGTTTAAACAGGTTTGGCAGGGTGATGGTAACCAGAGTGGTAGGGCAGAGAGTAGAGCAGATGGTGGAAAGGTTGATACAATGTGATTGTGCAAAAAGACAGTCAGCAGATGAAGCATTAAATGTAGTCAGTTGGAAGGACTGAAATGTGTTTACTTCAATACAAGAAGTATTAGGAATAAGGAAATAAACAGAGCATGGATTAGTATCTGGAATTACGATGTTGTGGCTGGTAGAGATTTGGCTGATGCAAGTATCAAGGTTTAAAAATGGATAGGAAGGGAAGTAAAAGAGGGTGGGGTGGGGGAGTAGTATTACTAATCAGGGATAACGTCACATCTCCTTACTGCAAGAGGGATAGATGGGGCAGAATGTGCCACTTGTGTCCAAGAAGGATTCCTGACAGTTTCTGGGGAAGCCGTCCTGGATCTAGTACTGGGTAATGACCTCTCAGAGTGGGAGCATTTCAGTGACAGTCACCACAACCCACTGATCTTTAGCAATAGCTATGGACAAAGATAGGAGGAGACAAAATGAAGAGTTTAATTGTGAAGGATTAGGCTAGAAATTGGGATAGTAAATTGGGAACAGATGTTCTCGGGGAAGAACAAAAAAGTAATATGAAGGATATTTAGGGACCACGTGTGGGGTTCTGCATAGATTTGTCCCACTGAGACAGGGAAAAGATAGTAGGGTAAGGGGAACAATGGTTGACAAAAGAGGTGAGACAGCTAGTTAAGAGGAAGAGGGAAGCAGACAGAAGGTTTAGGAACCAAAATCTGGAAGGGCTCATGAGAATGATGTGGTAGTCAGGAAGGAACTTGAGAAAGAACTAAGGAGTAGTAGAAGGGGGCATGTGAAGACCTTGGCAAGTCGGATTAAGGAAAACCCCAAGGCAGTGGTTCTCAACCTTTTTCTTTCCACTCATATACCACTTTAAGTATTCCTTATGCTATAGGTGCTCTTTGATTAGTAAGGGATTGTTTAACATTGTATATGGGTGGAAAGAAAGTTTGAAAAACCACTGTTTTAATCATACCTTATTGATGCGTTCTGTGCATGGTTTGATAACTCCAAAGGAAACAGGCCAATGACAATTTGTTCAAAAGTAAAACATTTCAGTAACAATTGGGTCCAGAGCAGTGATTCTCATGCTTCCCACTCTTTAAAAAAGGTAAAATGGAGAATCCTAGGAATTATAGACCAATGAGTCTTACATCAGAGGTGGGCAAACTATTGGAGAGGATACTTCAGGGCATTATTAATGAGCATTTAGAGAAGCACAATCAACTCAGAAATAATTAGCATGGTTTTGTGAGGAGCAGGTTGTGCTTCACAAGCCTGAGGGTTTTTGGAGGAAGCAACAAAATAAATTATATGAAGGTAGGGCAGTAGATGTGGTGTATATGGATTTACTAAGGCATTTGACAAAGTTTTCCGTGCCCCCCCCCCACCTCCCATGGTTAGACATTTAGTCTAACTTGAGAGCCCTCAAGTCATGAGATATAGGATCAATAGAGCCTTGGCTGTGTGGATTCAGAATTAGCTTACCTGCAGAAAGCAGATATGTCTTAGTAGATGGAACATATTCTGCCTGGTGGTCAGTGATCAGAGGAGTTCTGTAGGAATCTGTTCTGGGACCCCTGCTCTTTTATGAATTACTTGGATAACAACATGGAAGAATGGCTCATTTACTATGCAGATAACATGAAGATGGTCAGTGTTATGAATAATGTAGATGGTTGCCATAGATTACAACAAGCTTATAGATAAGATGCAGAGTTTGGGGCGAAGTGCCAGATGAAGTTCAATCCAAATAAGTGTGAAGTAATGCATTTTGGAAGGTCGAACTTGAAGGTGGAGTATATGGCTAATGGCAGAATTCTTAGTAGTGTGGAAGAACAGTGGGACTTTGGGGTCCAAATCCATAGATCTCTCAAGGTTGCCGCACATGTTGATAGGGTCGTTAAGGCAGATTATAGTATTCTGACCTTCACTAGTTGGGGGATTGAGTTCAAGAGCCATAAGGCAATGTGGCAGTACTCTAAAACCCTGATTAGACCACACATGGAATATTGTGTTCAGCTCTGGATGCCTCATTAGATGGATGTGGAAGCTTTGGAGATGGTGCAGTTGAGATTTACCTGGATATTGTCTAGCTTGAAGTGGTAGGTCTTTTCTTCTTGGAACAAAGAAACCTCACATCCTTCATTCCAAAGAGAAAAGTCTAGAAGATTATGAGAGGTACAGATGGGGGTAGACAGCCAACACCTTTTTCCTGGGCCATAACGCAAATACCAGATTACATCTGTACAAGATGAGGGGAGGAAGGTTTAGGGAGAAATCAGGGATGTTTCTTAAAACAGAGAATAATGGGTACCTGAAATGCATTGCCAGGGGTGGTGGTGGGGGAGGCATGGACATTAGAGATATTTAACACTCTTAGGCGCACGGATGAAATAAAAATAGAGGATTATGAGTGTGAGGTAGGGAAGATTTATTTTGGTCAGCACAGGTAATACTTTATTACAAAGATGCTTTACAGAGAGGTGTGATGAGCTATCGAGCAGAACAAAGTCTGTTCAACAGGCTTTACTCCACATCAATTTCCACAGAGCTGGCTGTGAGAGTGCTGTGCAATGTCTGAGACTGGCCTCGAGGGGCTGGATCTAGCTTATATCACGGAGGGTGATTGGCAGCTGACTGGGTGGGGTTTGATCCATTCAGGTCAGCTGAATGACAGCCAGCCAGGTGTTGCCTTGTCCTCCAGTACTCTTCGGCAGGAACACAGGTTTCCCCCTGCAGTAGGCTAGTGGTGTATCACCACATTAGGACACTTTAGAAATCAGATCAAGATTTAAGCCACTGGCAGGGGAACAGATATACTAACAGCACTATCTGTACTGTGATGCCATTTGGGATCCAGTCCTTAGCAAGTAAAGATCAAAGACAACATGGATGGGCGTTGGGGCTGCATTACTTCGCACTAAGTCTATGGGAGTGGGGGGGGGGGGGGTGTCCATGCTGCAAACAATAGTGGCGGGGGGGAGGGGGAAAGCTGAAAGATTCCATCCAAAACACAGCACCATAAGGGCTGTGGGAGAGACAATGGCAGAGAGCGAGGGGTGCTTCTTTGGTGGTGGAGGTCAATGCCAACAGGGAGCCCTCAACAACAGGGAGAGTGAGAAGCTAGGACTATGAAGGAAACGTTGTACTCCATTTCCAGCAGGAAGCCACTATTTGCTTTAAATTTAAAATTTGATTTGCCTATCATGTTAATATTCATACAGGTATTATAGTTAAATGCAACCATTGCCATAATTAATTTTGTTACCACTCTGAGAACTTCTTTGGAGATCTAAAACGGTGCTGGAGTGTGGCACCTTTTTGCACGCTGCTTGTATGATATACCAAACTAAGTTTTACACCTTCATCTTGGTACACATGGCGATAAACAATAATTATTCCCTTCCTTGGCTTGAAACCCATTTTATGTAGATGTAATTTCTCTTGAGATATCTTTTTTTTAAATCAGAAGCTTTTGTGTCTGGCTCATTCTTGGCCCATATTTGACCACTTTTTTTTTTAAACCACATACTACCTTTAATGAGATTTTCACTATTTTTTTCCTGGTTTCTAATGGACTAATAGTTGCACTGAACCAATTTCCTTCATACCATCTTAAATTTCTTTGCAGTTTGTACTATTTAAAATGTAAATCACTGAATCTTTTCCTTTAATCTGATAGCTCTTGCCTAAATATATCCTTTTGCAACATCTTATCTATGTGAATGTTATTATTGAGAATCAGCCAAGCCAGTGTCCATGAATGCTCCTTTCCATGAAGACCTGAATTGTTCCTAATTATTTCAGGATCACTTAGTTGGCTAGGACTATTAACTTTTTTGTATCCTTTTTGTTCAAATATTTCCATCCTCACTGAGTTACTTTAATGAGGTGATACAGAGCAATTTTCCAAAAGTAGTTTCCTATTGTTGCCATTAGAAATTTTAATGAAAGTAAGTTGCAGTAAATCTTAATTTGTGGACGGGTCTATTGTTTGAGCAACACTTAAATCATTCCCAATAAATAAGAAAATCCATCTCCCTTTTGAACCCTTTAGCTGTAATTTTTTTGTTCTTTTTTGTGCAGCCTTATGGTTTCAATCTTAATTTTTTTTCCCTATTCACTCATCATTTTCAGAAATCCCATCTTTAGCATTTGGCTAGGAATCTTCTGCGAAATGTATTTGCTACTATACCAATGTTCCACTGTTTGTATTAGAAATGCTTAAATATTCCATTAGCTTCAATTTGCTATGCTGCAGAAGAAAGAGTAGCACAAAGTACAAAGAAACAGAAGGACATCTGGCCTGGCTGTGCAAGTGCAGGATGGGATGAAAAAGTTGCAACATTTATTCAACAACCCTCCTTTGCGGTTTAGTGATTAAACACTCAGCTGTAACACCGTCTTGCTGGAATAATGCTGGAGAATAATATGGATCATAAATTCATCATGTTTTCTTTGCCTTATTCTGATGTAGAATTGCTTGGAGTGTTACAAATACCCGGTGTTTTCTTTCACAGTAAAGTATTTTGGAATAGAATAATGATTTTAAGATTATATGGCATTTACATTTCATGATACAAAACAGATTTGTCACTATTTATGGTTTTCTCTGTTAAAATCTGACATTACAATAGTGATTTGAAAGAGAACAGTCATCTTTACGAGAAAATCCTGAATTATTTTACATTACAATTTGCTTTTAAAAATAAATCACAGCAGGTAATGGCAAATCTATTCAAGTGTTACGCTCAGAAAATGGCTGTTTTTCTTTAACTGTGGACTTGGACAAATCATTTGCACTAAAAATTGGCAAGCTAATTCAAAAGTAAGGAAATCGTATTTTGCAATTTTGTTTAAAAGGAATCTGAAGAACAAGAACCATAATTTGAAAACTTATTTATGTCAAAAACTTTGTTCTGAGTTGACTAAAGTTTAAAGCTTGCTTTATACTGTGACAAGTTCATATGCTTCTTTGGCCTTCTTGATGTAGAATTGTTCCACAATTTTTCATGAAAAATCCAAACCCCAGATGTCATCATATCCTTTATAAAAAAAGTTACACCAATTTATCTCAAAATTTATTTTTTAGCTGAAGCAGCTTGTGCTTAACAGCATTATCAAAAATATTTGGTAGCAATAGTAAAGTAATTAAATGTTTAAAATAATATAATGGAACTTTTTTTCTATCCCAATTTGCTTATACAACCAAAATGAATGAAGCTGTTGTTGCCATGAAAACTGAGATCCAAATCTCCCATTGTTAAGTCCACACAGAGCAGTGAAAGGCATGTCACAGATCAATGGACGCTGCAGCCTCTGTCCATAATTGAATTAAGTTTTGTACAATGATTTTCTTAATTTTACTTTCAAATACGTTCGTTTCTTACAGCTGAACTTGAATTGGGTCTGAATTACAATCTTCTTGAATAGCATTTATTGAGTTTTAGGGCAAGCAACCTGAAAAGGTAGAAAGTGCAGCACTTTGTTTGAATTAAAGAGTTGAATAATTACAGAGAAAGAAACACTTACAAGAATCCACTGACTATTTACTATAATTGAATCCTCGACTTGCTGATTTTCTTACCCACAAAGCGATCTGTCAATATAATTCAGTAAGTTTGCATCTAATATGTTAAGATCTTTAGATGGGTTTTAGCATTAAACATTCTTTTCTAAGCACTTAAAAAGCATTAAACCGAAACATCTAACCTCTCGAGCAACCAGTACACACTTTACTTGTTCTAGGAGCTTATAATAACATTTGACAGTGGATCTGAGCCTCCAAACAAAAGGAACAATGGATAAGAATTCTAGGAAAGAGAGCTTTATGAAAAGTGCTGGAACTGGCAAAGCTTTCTTGCAGTACAAACAACCAAGCTCTTGAAATATGCTTGTTCAGCTTACACATCTTGTTGACTTAAATGTCTGTCTTGACCTGGAGAATCTTCCAAAGATGGAGCACTCTTCTAAAAATAGACATCAAAAGCCTTGCTATTTTATAAATTTTAAAGGTTGTACCACTTACAGAACCAAATCAACCTCAAACCTGAACTTCTTTAATTCCATCAATTTCATCGGGACAGTTTGAAAAGCAGCAGGAGTTAAAAAATATCTTATTTCAACTCAGACATGGATCATCACCTCCATGAGAATATAGTTTTTTTTAAAATTTTTTTATTTTTCACACCGTGAACCATAACATCCAAAATATGTACAAATGTTTCTCATTAAATATATACAATGGCATTTTCCCACCTTCCCTCCCTCCCCCCTTCCCACCCCCCCCTCCAAAACTAATAAATATTCAACATATACATTACAATAAAACCATAAAACAATGTCTTCACACAAAAGGAAAAACAAACCAGAAAAATGTGTCATCTATTTTTATACACTAAATCAAATAGTTTTGTCTTCTTATCATTTTAGGATATGGTGGTCCAAGGCAAGCTCTCTCTGTTATGTTCCATGTATGGTTCCCAAATTTGTTTGAACAATGTGACTTTATTTTTTAAATTACATGTTATTTTTTCCAATGGAATACATTTATTCATTTCCATGTACCATTGCTGTATTCTTGGGCTCTCTTCCATTTTCCAAGTTGACATTATACATTTTTTAGCTACTGCTAAGGCTATCATAATAAATCATTTTTGCGCTTTTCCATTTTAAGGCCTAATTCTTTATTTCTATGTTACCTAAAAGGAAGATCTCTGGATGCTTTGGTATGTTATTTTTTGTGATTTTATTTATTATCTGATTTAGTTCTTCCCAAAGTGCATTCACTTTTGTACATGCCCAAGTTGCATGTATTGTTGTTCCCATTTCCTTCTTACAACGAAAACACCTATCTGATAATGTTGGATCCCATTCTTTTAATTTTTGTGGAGTAATATATAACCTGTGTAACCAATTATACTGTATCATGCATAACCTTGTGTTTATTGTATTCTTCATAGTTCCAGAATATAACTTTTCCCATGTTTCATTCTTTATCTTTAATTTAAGTCTTTTTCCCACTTTTGTTTAGGTTTATAGCTCATTTCCTCATTTTCCTTACCTTGCAGCTTAATGTACATATTTGTTATAAATGTTAATTATCATTGTATCTGTAATCACATATTCAAAGCTGCTTCCTTCTGGCAATCTCAATCTGTTTCCCAATTTATACTTTAAATAAGCTTTCAGTTGATGGTATGCAAACACTGTACTGAGTTATTCCATATTTGTCCTTCAACTGTTCAAATGTTAATAAATTATTTCCCAAAAAAACAATTTTCTATTCTTTTGATTCCTTTTCTCTCCCATTCTCTGAAGGAAAGGTTGTCTATTGTAAAAGGGATAAGTGGATTTTGGGTCAATAACAATTTTGGTATTTGGTAATTCGTTTTTTTCCTTTCCATGTGGATCTTCTTCCATATATTAAGGAAATGATGCAATCTGGTGAGCTTTTATATTGCACCAGCTTTTCATCCCACTTATAAAGTATATGTTCTGGTACCTTCTCCCCTATGTTATCTAGTCCAGTCTGGTTTTTTCTCTCATCTGGTAAAAATATGATAAATACCTCTATAATAATTTCTGGAGTTTGGTAACTGCAAACCACCCTGGTTATACCTCTCTGTTAATTTATCTAATGGTACCCTCGGTTTCCCCCCTTTCCACAAGAATTTCCTTATTATTCTCTTTAGTTCATCAAAGAATTTCTCTGTTAAGGGAATTGGTAATGTTTGAAATAAGTATTGTATCCTTGGGAACACATTCATTTTAATGCAGTTCACCGTCCCTATCAATGTTAGCAGTAGTTCTTTCCAATGTTCTAAGTCTTCCTGTACTTTCTTTATTAGTGGCTGATAATTTAGTTTGTACAAGTGGTTTAAGTTATTGTCTAACCTTATTCCTAGATATCGGATTGCTTGTGCTTGCCATTTGAATGGTGATTCTTTTTTGTGTAATCCGTATGAGAATATAGTTAAGTATATTTTGTATTGTGTGCTTCCACTGGGTTTGTAATTCAATGTCAGTAAATGTCGATGATGAACATCACTGCTGAAGAAGTGATTTACAACTAGTAATATTACATAGAATGCAGGATTCTAGATATTTCAGTTTCATTATTTTATTTTTGTTCTTCAGCAATATCCATTTAAGATTAAATAAGGGAACTCCACTTCAAAATAAAAACTATTCTCCAAAAATAACTACCAAATACTATGTTTACATGGAAGAACAGCAGTGATGTCTTGCCAATCATAAAACATAACCTGGTGACACATTCTACACTACTCTGGTGTCAATATTTTTATCTTTCTAACATGACAGAGATTAATCATGGAAGCAATAAATCAATTGTGTCATGGTGAAAAAGAATTTAGAAATAATTTTAAAATCTCAATTTACTGTAGAATATGACACTGCTCATATATAAGAAATATGTAATAAATCATCAGGAGCTGACCAGAATAGAATGTAGCCATTGAAGAGTCTACAAAGCTAATGCAAGAAAATAAGAAACAAAGGAAAGGTTTTCAGTTTATTAAAACCAGCGTCTACTACTCAGTTACATGCAGTATTGTCATGGTTTCTCTTCAACTTGTTACTTTCACTGAGATACGATTTACTATGTGAAATATGCAAGAACAAACAAATATCTCTCCTGCCCTAAAGTTTTGTGGAATAGTTTATGATTATCAATATAGTATCCTTTGTAATGAAGGAGAATAAAGAATTTTTAGTCATGTCAGCTGCACCGAGAGCTGGTGCTGATGAGCAATACATTTAGACATATTGCAGCTTCCAGCCCACAAGTCTATGCCCCCCAATACACCAATTAACTTGCAAACCCTATGCATTTTTTTTAAAGTGTGGGAGGAAACTGGATTACTCAAACGAAACCCAAACTCTCTGCTTTCCGCAGTGACCACTCCCTCCATGATTCCATTGTCCACCCCTCCCCCCACCAATCATTCCCTTGGGACCTACCCCTGTGACCGCAGGAGATGCTCCACTTACACCCACACCTCCTCCTTCAGCACCATTCAGGGCCTCAAACAGTCCTTCCAAGTGAAACAACATTTCACTTGTGCATCTGCAGGGGCCATCTATTGCATCCGGTGGTGGTCCCTCTATAATCGGAGAGACTAGACACAGACTGGGAGATCGCTTTATTGAGTACATCAGCTCTGTCTGCTACAATAACATCAATCTCCCAGTGGCCAACCATTTCATCCCTTGCTGACATCTGTCCATGGTCTCATGTACTGCCAAACGGAGTCTACCCATAAATTGGAGGAACAACCCCTCATCTTCCGACTGGGCACCCTCCAACTGGAGGGCATTATTATCCACTCCTCTGGCTTTCGTTAAAAATTTCCCCCCACCCCCTTGCTTCCCCAACATCTCTCCATTGCCTGTCATTTCACACAGACATGATAAATTCAACCCCAAACCTTTATCACATCTAATTAACACCTTTTATCGCCTTGGATTCCTCCCCTATTGTTTTAAATTCTGAGACTGAGATTTCCTGCTTCTGCCTTTTCTAATTTTTCCTTGAAGAAGGGCTCAGGCCTGAAACATCGGCAATACATCTTTGTCAAAAATAAATCAGCTGAGTTCCTCCAGCATTTTGGTGTTTTTACAGACACTGGGAGAACTTATAAACTCCATACAGGTAGCACTACATTCAAACCCGATTTGCTGACACTGTAATAATGTTTCGCTACTGATTCACTAGCTATGCCATGTTTTTATTGTTTAATTTTAATAACCAGGAACTAGCCGAGTTGCAGGTAGTTGATGCTGAGCTGGAGCATGCTGGCTTGGGTCTGGTATTGCTACAGGTGTTGGGACAGGAATTATTGAAGGCTGCTCAGCAGGCACTGGAGTAACATCAGGTACATTAAGTGTCGGCTGAGGTATCACCTGTGGGTTTTGCGCAGGAACCGGAATATTTAAGCATGGTGTTCAGCTGACATGCAAAGATCTGGACCCTGTGAAGAATCCTTCACTCGAGAGACCGTAACAGAGACTGTGGCCTTTCCTTATTCGCCCAATTTATCATCACTCTATTCCCACCTACCATCTTCAGCTTTAGAAACATAGAAGATAGGAGCAGGAGTAGGTCATTCGACCCTTCCAGCCTGCTCCGCCATTCAACGAGATCATGGCTGATCTTAAAGTTCAGTACCCCGTCCCTGCCTTCTCTCCATAACCTTTAATACCCTTATACTGAAGAAATAGATCTAATTCCCTCTTAAATATATTTAATGAACCTGCCTCCACCTTATCTCGTGGTGATAAGCCACGAGAAGGAACCCTTCTCACTTTAAAAAAAAACTCTTCCAGCTATCATGGGTGCTCAAGTTAACATTTTTTTTCAAATAATCCTTTGTTCTTTGCTTTTTGGAAAAATTTGTGCTTTAAAAATTCTGCTGCTATAGGTCTTTTTTTCTGGATCTTACTTTAGATATTATGAAATCATCTTCTTAAGGGACTTGCCAAATTGTTTGACCATTTATTTATCTTGTCTCCAAACTGGGAGGATCATTCTGAATAGTTAACATTAAAACCTTCATTGGTTGGTATTTATGATAAGGAGCTGTGTCTGTAGTCATTTCAATGGCTATAATTCTAAAACTCCAAATGTCTGCTTTGAAGTCATATCCTTTAATCTATTCCATAATTTCAGGTGCCATCCAAAAAGGTGTGCCACTTTATTCCTGGTTATTTTATCTCCTGTGGTCAAGACTTGCACCAAACTCTGCAATTTGCACAGAACCTTCATCACCAAGAAGCAAGTTTCCTGCCTTTATATCTGTGAAGCTGTGATTTTCCCCTTTGCTATCACGTATTTAATGATATGTAGCACAGATCCATCACCTACCAGAGGTGTTATATAACACAATGTTCCTGTGATGGCACTGACTCATTGCTTGAATTTCAGGAGTTCATGCACGCTGGTCTGACACTTTCCCAGATTAATTGCAACTTGTTCCTTTTATTGGGATGCAGTAGACAACCTGAACAACATCTATGGCTGCTCTACCAATGACTTCCTTGAGCTCATTAACCTCCCTCTGAATTGACCAGGGCAGGGAGCTTGGGTCTTCACACATTGTCACAGTGAATGGACCAATGGCAGTTGAGCTTCTACACACACTGTATATTTATTTTTAGTATAATGCTTTGCCCAGTTTTTATTTCTCTTTATTTTCAGGCTGTAGGCCTGGCACTGATAGATCACTCCCACTTCC